>NC_142930.1:134539256-134556756 GCF_046866305.1 Octopus bimaculoides
ATATGTATTTTGGTAGCTAGAAATAATAATTTCCTGAGGGTTGGTCACCAGTAAATATATTTGCTTATTTGCTCGAAATATTCTCATCTGGTAACTAAGATATTCCGGCTTATATGTTAAAGTAGTATCCCTAATGATGGAAGAGAGATAATAATTTGTTCATATAAGGCGTGATTACAAAAATTGGGCTTGATGCACAAAATTTACATATTTCAATTGTTTTCTCTTATATGAAGTTTTTGAAATTTCAAATTGGAGGTAATGATTTATAGCATCATTTCATTCTTTTTTGAAATTGTTAAAATGATATGACGTGTGCTTTATTTATTAGATACAATTTTACGGAGATGTTTCATTAAAGGTAAAAATAAATAAAATCTGGGGGAAATTCATTAGAAGCTGTTTTGTGTTTTGTTTTCTTTTATCAATGAATACTTGTAGTTTAGGAAACTAGTGAAAATGGAAAATGTTCTTGGTAGTTATATAATAGGAACGCAGGAAGCAGTGGGCCGGAAAAATCATACGAAAGAGTATATTCGGCGATATAGCACCTCAAACATTTCACCGCTTGAAATATTTGCATATGATGTTCATCGAATAGGGAAAATTATCTGTCCAGTTATTCCACTTGGTATTGCATGAATCTTTATTGGCTTACAAAAAAGAATAATTACCAGCTTCTAATTGATTGGTGTTGTATGAAATATACACTCACTTAATCTTTATTTGACTGAAACCATTTATTGGGCTGCTTGCTAGGATAACACTTTCACAGATTTTTTACCATTCATATTGCTTATAGTTTATGTAATAGTCGGAACGTAATCAAAAACTGTACTGATTTCATTCATCCCACGCAGTTGCACGTACAATCTTGTATAAATAAATCCATCTATTTATACATATACATACGTACACATACATACATACGTACATACATACATACACACACACACACACATATATATATGTATATATATATAGAGAGATACATATATATGCATATATATATATATATATATATATATATATATATATATATATATATATATATATATAATCTTATAATTTTTCAGTCATTTGATTGCGGACATGCTGTGGACCGCCTTAAAGAGTTCTAATCGTACAAATCAACCCGAGAACTTTTTCTAAGCCTGGTACTCATTCTATCGGCGTCTTTCGCCCACCAGGTAAGCTACGAGGACGTAAACCAACACACATCAGTTGTCAAATCGTGGTTCTGGACTAAGTCAGTCATAAAGATACATACACACTTAGAAACACACACATAAGAACACACAAAGTCAAGTTCCCCCCACACACCCACATATATTCGATGGGGTTTCAGTTTTCAGCCTCAGGATACAGTAGAAGACACTTGCCCAACGCACCACGTTGTGAGACTGAATTCGAGAAGCATGTATTTGTGAAGCAAGCTTTGTATCACACGAAACCACACCCGAGCCTAGCTACACACACACGCATACACACGCACACACACACGCACACACACACACACGCACACACACACACACACACACACACACACACACACACACACACACACACACACAATAGTGCAAATGAAAAGAATAGATGGGAAATGTGAAAACAAATTTGTTGAACAATATTTGGTCCATGCTTTAATGGATACAGAATGTGCCTTAACATTTTCGGGCCCAATCTTTCAATCGAGAAAAAAAAGGTGTAGGGTGGGAGTGAAGAAAACCCCCAAAAGCCTGCTGAAAAATTAGGAAGCAGATTAGAAATCTATTCTTTAGACAGAATTTATGATGGCAGAAGTATATAAGAGTAATAGTGTCTCAAATTTGGCACGAGCTGAAGTGGAGTGGGTATTTGTAATTGCTAGGTGGATGAAATAACAGTATGTATATGAGGAAGCGAGATCTGGTAATCTCGTGTGAGTGTGAGGCGAGATATACTGGTGAAGCAAATGGGGTGTCATACACATACGCTAACACACACATATTTATATATATTCATTTATACTCACAAAAACACACTCGTTCTGTCAGTCTGTCTGTCTGACTGTCTCTTCACCCACACACGCACACACACATTCACACACACACGCGCACACACACACATATGACGAGCTTCTGTCAGTTTCCCTCTACTAAATCCATTCAAAAGGCTTTGGTCGGCCTAAGGCTATAGTAGAAGACACTTGCCGCATGGTGCCACGCAATCGGTCTGAAACTGGAACTACGTGGCGCGGAAATAAGCCTCTTACAACCCAGCTACGCCTGCGCCTATATATCTTGATGGTCTGATGGAAATTTGGCATTTGTAAAAAAAGTTTCACTTGCTAGGCTTTAATGGAGGATGAGATAAGAAGACATTGACCAAAGCTCTGTCCTGTGGAATCGAACCATGAAATTTGCTGCAATGAGAACTTCTCCAACACGCTGTTGCTCTTACCCAGTACCTACGGCTCATTGAATCACTTTACTTCTGGCTTTGAAAGCGATGACATTGTACTATCTCGTTCAATCTGATAGAACAATAATTACAATTTGTAATATAATATAAAAAAAAGCTTATATATTTTGTGGCAAGAGCCGCAAGAATTCTAAGTCATCGAGTTTATTTATTCTTTTTCTTTTAATTGTTTCAGTCATTTGAATGCGGCCGTGCTAGAGTACCACCTTTAGTCGAGCAAATCGCCCCTACATCTTATTCTTTCTAAGCCTAGTACTTATTCTATCGGACGATTTTGTTGAACCACTAAGTCACGGCGACGGAAACACACCAGCATAGGTTCTCAAGCGATGCTGGAGGGACAAACACGCACACACACACACACACACACACACACACACACACACACACACACACACACACACACACACACACACACACACACACACAGAAACACACACACAGACACACACAATATATATATGTATATATACGACGGACGTCTTTCAGTTGCTGTCTACCAAATCCATTCACAAGACTATTTTCTATTTTGTATAATTTCGTTGTTGATCGCTTGCTGTGCAATTCACGAGCGAATGAATATTTGCTATAATACATTACAACATATGTATTATCGGTTCTTCTTTCTTCTCTTTTCATCTTCTCCCGATTTTTCAAAGCTAAATCGTATGTAGTGCATTTCAGACAAGATTTCTTAAGGGTTTAAAACCATTCGTTAATTAACTAGACTCTTTGGCGCTATATTGAATTATGTATTATTTATTCATTTAAATAAATTTGTCCATTTTCATATTCCATATGATCAAAAGAAACCCGTGCATGCACACAACCACACAGGTATACATGGACTGAAATAGTGAAAACATTTTAGAATAATGTTAATGATCCCAAGATCTAATGTAGATGTAGAATCGGTGGGTATCATGTTAGTTTTGTAATATGAAGATCTTTACATTCAGTTTCTCTGTTATTACTTTTTAAGGTCGATATTTCTAAAGCCTTCTCAGTGACGGAGATTTTGCGACAGTGTGAATCGACTACAATATATATATACCGAGCCTATATGCTAAAAGAAGACGCCGAATTCCTCCCAGCACTTGAAATGTTCACTCCACGTATGCACACAATTTGAAAGCGGGAGAGTAGAGTGACTAAAAATTCTTAAAATAATTCAGTTAATTTTCACACATATATTCACACACAAATATTCACACATATACATACGCGTCTTCTTTCAGCATGTAGTCACGGTAGCTTCTGTATCTTAAGTATAATTGTACCCCATACAATTATATATCTCTCTATATGTATTTTACCTAAAAAGGTTTTTATATGCTGGCCACTGATGAAATTTATTAATTCTGATGTCTTTAAACTGTAATTATGTTTAAACATAACCCATTCATTTTGGGTTAGTTTATTTACCAGTGTACTATTCTCACCAGATTCACTCGTCTGGAGGTGGACTGCGAAATTCGATGAATATATATTTGCTAATATTTGTATGTACTCACATTTTGTGCGTGCTTTTCTGTGGATATGTATTAACATTTTCATTTATTTCACTTAGTATGTTTTGCTGATGAAGGAAAAGTTATCAAACTAATCCAGTTATCAAAATAATCCAGAAATTGATCAATCCAAAACTAGCTGAAATATTTTATGAACTTTTAGTCAGTCTAGTTTCCCGCTTTCAACTCGTGTGTATATGTGGAGTGAACAATTAAAGTGGTGGGACAAATTCGGCGTTTTCTTTCAGCATATAGGCATGGTAGCCCTTAAGTATAAATGTACCCTGTACAATTATATATCTCCATAGATGTATTTTACCTAAAAGGTTTTTATATGCTGGCCACTGATAAAATCCATCAATTTTTATGATTTTATCCTGTAATTAAGTTTTATACACACACACACACACACACACACACACACACACACACATATATATATATATATAATGGCTTTCCTGTAGCATAGACACAGCACATGTGCTGGACCTACTTCAATTCATATACTAAAATTATGATTTTTGTTTAAGAAAGAAATCAAATTTCTCCTATTAAATGTTAATGGATGAGAATAAATCCGAAACCATTGAACACTTTGAACTACTCTACGTTGTAACAAGCCTTAACGTTGCTAATGATGATATCTGGAAGCTATTTCGTTTCATGTTATCCTCAACTAACGTTGTTGAGGGAAAGCATTCCTGTAACAACGGTTATTTAATTTTCTCCTTACGTAAATAAGGGATACAACAATTGAAAGAGTTTCTACAGGTTTTGCTCAACCTACTAGAAGTAATACCCAAATCACTACTAATATATTATTATCACTAAAAGAGGGCATATTTGTTAATGTAACCCATGTTACATTTTGTCTCGAGAAAAATAATCTTATTTTGTTGGGAAATCATGGGATTTTATGTCTTTTTAGGCTATCAGCATTGGCCAGGATTCAAGCAACAACAAAAATCTCTGATCATGAAAAAGAAATCTTAAAGAAAGTAGTTAGAGAACGCATAAAAATCCAAATCTTTTAAAGGCATGAATCATGAATGACTATGAGAAATATGATATGAAGAAAATATGATTGATTATAATGCTTACTACCTAACCAGTTCTATAGACCACTGAGATGGCAGAAAGAATTAGAAATTTTCTAGACTGCTGAGGTGGAACTAACAAGATCAAAGATCATCGTAATTGTTATATTGTTATATAAAGTCTGGCAAGTGTAGTAGAAAAATATATAAGCTTGTGGTTAGTAGAAATCATGGACAAGTATCGATTCTCTATTGAAGCCATTTAACTTCAAATGCGGTGATAATACTCTTGGAAATGTCATGAACGTAACAATATCCAATATCTTCTCCCTTCTATAAATAAGTTTTGCGCAGCTATAAGAGATCAATATTGTTATATGAAGCAACTGGGATACACAGCGAAAAGCTTGGCCGATTATGTAAATCTGTTGTGAAGACTGAACACGCTGTTTCTAATGAATTGCTGTCGAGAATGCTAATAATATTTCTTCAGGTATCCTGCAAAATCACATATTCCACAGTGTTAATTCTGCTTCGTGCTTTCTATGCTGACTGAAATTTACCCTGGCTAAACAAAAGTAAAATTTGATGAACACAAATGGCTGGAAAAAGTGTTGTATACAGTACATCAATTACTTCGTATCCCTGTAGCTACCTATAGAAGCGCTACTTTTGTGTATGTAAAGCTTCATAATCAATCCGCCTGTTTCTCATTTGGAGCAATTTTGTACCAATATAATCTGAGTTAATGTGATGCAATAACCAACAAATTCGCTACCATATCTTCATGCCAAATTCACGCGCTTTCATTTCAGTGGATATATTTATAAAACCGTCTTCAATGTTTACCTTTCGCATTACAAAAAGAATGTAGAATGATGGAGAGAACATTTGTAACAAAAGAGAGTATGTAAGACTACCATTTTAAACATCATTACCGATATGTCTCTAATGTAATCAAAAACTTTTGAGTAAATATTTTGAGTAAATATTTCTTCAGAATTTATCCAAAATCTGTAGAACGACTACTTCGTCGACGTACATTCCGTCATTTATGGCAGCTGGTGACAGGAATAGAAAGTGTTTCATCATGGCGGCCGGGTCTGGTCGCTGGATATAGATTCGATTAGAACTTGTTTATTTTTACTGAAAGCCTAATTACATGGTCAACTAAACAGCCTTCCAACAGTCTTCAGGGGAGAAGCTTTGCATCCTTCTTAGTCAATTATAAATCATTAAATAAATCATTCGAGCAACTTTAAACAAATAACCATGGCTCCAAGCTTACTTCAGATACACATATTCAGGATCTGTAGACGGTGTAGGACCTCCACTAACGAAACATTCGTCACTGTGCTGTTCATAATATGCGGAAACTAACAAATCATATTGGCGAGTGCGAATGTGCTGTTTCGATTTTTGTTTGTGCTAGATAGAGGGATAGAGCTAATGAATTCATTAATCATCTTGAAATTGAAGATGCCAATTTTAATTCTCGTGAAAAGTTGTAGGATTACAAACGAAGGGAAAATATTTTAGACGTCAACCTTTCGTGAATGTATTCCTGACTGAAGTGAAGTATAAAATCAATAGGGGTAAAGATTGAGACTTTGCGAAGAAATAACTGTGAACCAGACCGCTTAGCGTTTGTGAACGCATCGTTGGCACTTGGTGGAAAGACCTCCTTCTGCTGTAGAGTGCGCGTGTTCGTGTGTACAACAGTTACTGTCTAAATAAGTTGCAGTTGTGCATTCTGTAATTCTTTTAATTGTTCTATATGCTCTATTGACAGACCTCTGCACAGATAGAGTCGACATATGGCGCACAAATAGAACAGGCATGACTTGAGATCTGCATTACAAATAAAGAATGAGTCTAACCATGCCAAGACACATATTCCATAAAAGTCCTGCAGGAAGCTGTGTAACCTCTGGACATATACATTCAGATTACGAAGTGTAGGTGGTATGCAAATTGTTGCCGATGATGTGGCTTGTGCTTTTTTTAATATGTAGTATATAATATGATATAATATAATATAATATAATATATATATTTCACCACACACCGAAAATTAGAAATAGCAGTCAAAACTACTATTTCTCTACCAAAATATGACTCTCAGACGGCAAATACTCGCAACTTCAAAGGCAAAAAAGAAAAAAATAACGAATTCAACCGGCTTTGATTAACTGTATACGCGTTTCATGATTAAAGTGGTGTAAATTATATTACCCGAACTTAATTCCTTCGTCAGTACAGTATTTCAAAATTATAAATCCGAGAATGCTTATAAAAGAATAATTAATTCGATCAGGCGACATCAAAACGATTATCCAAGAACAGCATTTCCGCATTCATATAGACGAGTAAGAAAATCGTATCATTCCTCAATTACCCACGCGCGGAGTCATATTTTGGTAGAGAAATAGTAGTTTTGACTGTTATTTCTAAGTTTCGGTGTGTGGTGAAGTAATTTTTGCTGAAACCCTAATTTTAATTATGTTTATATAACTTTTTTACCGATAATGGCCTTTTTAACAAACCGAACTACTTCGTACAATCACTAATCATTAATTAATTATTAATTTTTACCCTATATCTGTAAGAATATATATACATATGTTGAAGGAAATGTTCTCTATGTGGCCTGTGTGTTTTCTGTGCTCTGTTTATGTTCTGTTTTTCAGTTTCTCCACGTCTTTTTGTGACGTCCTGTACCCAGATATGCCTCTATATATACATGTAGATGTAGGTATGTACATACATGCACGTATATATGCATATACTCACATATTATTTGTGTTATATATATATATATATATATATATATATATATATATATATATATATATATATATATATATTTGTATGTATATATATATATGTATGTATGCATATATGTCCTTTTGTGAATCAACTAGGCTACCATTGGTTTCACGTTAGTGAGGTATATCTCTTAACAATTTTCGATAGAGACGACCACCAACGTCCTATGCAATAAGCTTGAAAATTGTTAAGAGATATACCTCCATTAACATGAAAGACATGATAGCCTAGTTAACCCACAAGTAAAAGAAATATTTAGCACTGTTTAACACTCATTCTCACTATTCGACATTAATTTATTATAATATAGCACACACTAATACAAAAACACACACACATACATACATACATACATACATACATACATACGTACATAATACATGCCTACATGCATAGGTGCATACATGCATACAAGCATACATGCATGCATACATACATACATACATACATACATACATAGAGAAAAAGAGAACAACTAATCCGAGCTACTGAGAAATTTGCAGATACTCCACCCAAACTACAAGTTCAGATTCATACTCGTGATTGTTGGGGCATTGGGATATGTAACGAACTGCCTCAACAAAAAACCTGGAAAAATTAGGGTTCTCAAAACCTGAAAGAAAAAGGCTGGTTAGAAGACTACAGATTCAAGCCATCAATGGAACTGTAAAGATATGTAAAACTTTCCAAAAATTTAGCACATAAATACATATGCATGCATCTAGACATAAAAACGCATCCATAAAACAAACATACAAATCTGCGCATACACTAACACCAAATACTGCACACACACACACACATATGCACAAATACCTAGATGATGTTGATAAAAGTTCCAATGAAGGAGCCTTGAATCTATGTTAGAGTTCGGCTATTTCTCTATGAACAAGAAATACAGAAATGAAACTGATTGATAACATACATACATGCATACATACATATAGAGGGAGATTTCTACGAAGAAACGGGCAATTCACAATATCAAGATATATGGGAAGAGATTGGACAGAGCGGGAGAAGTGGAGTGAAACAAATAGCGGGAGAAAAGAAAAACAGACATAAAAGATGCAGTAATTTCGAAGCATACAACAATAGTTATACACACACCGACACATCAACACACACACAAACACCCACACACACCGACACAGAAACACGCTCACGCACGCACACCACACCACACAGACACACACACACACACACAGACACACACACACACTGAACATATGACGCACCGTGTCACATTGATCGAATGTAAAGAGGGAATGACATATGTAACCAACACATTAGACGCAAATGCAAAGATACTTTGTTTCTTAGTTCTTAATATCTTTTATGGTATGTTTCCAGTGGAACTTCATATGTATGTTATACATGAAACTAATTGAAGGAAAGCTCATAAAAGAGAAAGCAAATAACACATTTTAATTCTTGACAGGGGCGCAAATGGACCCTATAAAACTATAATATACATGCATACTCAATGGTATACATATAATGATAAATACACTGTGTGAATCATGCTGTCCACAACACCTTCATCATTCTATATGTCTACGTATCTGATGTTTCATGTAGCCACAAAGATCAATAGTGATACTAGAGATTTGAGAAGATACTATTATGTGGATTGATTAGAAAACGTTATTTGAAAGATTATGTCAATCCTATTTTTGTTTTAAGTTCATGCACATAGAAGATGCAAACATTGTTGGACGGCCTGCATTGTAAATTAGTTGAAGCGCGAACACAAAATGGTTTTTGTAGCACTGGCACTAGAACTAAAACATGGTGGAATGATTCTGACTGTTGAATACTATTTCTGATACACAAAACGCATTCTGTTGTGTTCCACTTATTTCTTATTTACCGGTGAGTGTGTTGAATTATAAGGCACAAAAAGAAAATGATTCTCCCCAGACAGAACAGAATATGCTTCAACACACGAACTCACATAAAGAATCTTGAAAGCCAAATCCCAAAACCAAACGCATTGTTAGGTAGATAACATTTCTAAAGTAAGAAATGTAAGCGATGTCTATACAATTTTATTGGTTGCAATATTAAATTGTATGGCGTTAGTTTTTCATAATTGACCAATGCCAGAAGGAAGTCTGCACAACACGTGTGTTCAATCTGTGCATTAGGAAGGCATAATAGACATTTCTTAACAGCAAAAATAAGACGAAATGTTGTGACTTGGTTGAATAAGCCTTTCTCCAAAGGTTGCAGGGGGCTTCATTCCCTTTAGGAATCGGATGCTGTGAATTGCCAGATAGGCCGGTGCTCTGTTTCGTGCAGAAAATTTGTCTGGAACACAAACACTTGAAGAAAGTTACTAAGCAAATAAACATGGCAAATGAGACCCGCTCTAGGTGGTTATGCTTGACAAGAGACTACAAGTTAAACCCTTCCTTGATTAGAAATAAAGTTTTCGTTGCCCCACTGAGACGAAGAGTACTTGTTAAGGGACGAGAAGTTTGCTTTCCTGAGATGCTTTATAATGATACTGGAGGCGCGTGGCCCTGTGGTTACCGTGTTGGATTCCTGATCGTAAGATTGTGGTATCGATTCCTGGACCGGAAGACGCGTTGTGTTATTGAGCAAACTGCTTAATTTCACGTTGCTCCAGTCCGCTCAGCTGACAAAAATGAGTCTTCCTGCGACGGACAGGCGATATGGAATAAGAATATATGGAAAACTTATCAGTTGATCTCCAAAGCATAGGGTGGAATAAGGAATGATCATACTTGCACATGGACACATGCATACAATTACAAATAATAACACACTGAGGAATATATCTTAATATATAAAACAGAGTTTGTGTGTATGAGTGTGAGTTCCCGAGCGCGCATGTTTCTTATGGATTCGAAAATTGGGTTGCCGATTTTGACGTATGAGGTATTAAAAGATTTAGTAATTTTTCGATGCCAAATAAAGTATATTTTCTTGCAAAACAACTCCTTTTTAATACAAAAATATCCTCGAAAATGAGGACGGGTCACGCAGTTTTAGGTCTTTAGCTAAGAGACACAACTCTGTCTGAACAATCTTTATGTTTTAAATAAAGCATACGAGAAAATGTTTAAAACACATGGAGTTTTACCAGGGAATGAAACTTCGAAGATATACCTTCAAATTTATTAGTATTATTTAGTAGATAATCTTTTAGTGTGAAGCATGTTTGTGTTTTGTTTAGCCTAGAATTGCCTCTGATGTAGCAGACCGATCGCATAGTTATTTTCTTCCCTGAAAATGCACCCGGTCCATTCAGCCAGGTTTCTGTAACTGCTACCACATCCAGTCTATGCGACCTAAGGTCATTGAGGAAACGCCCTTGCTTCAAATTCGACTCCAGGCTACGAACATATAAACACCCTATGTTGAGTGTAAGCATGAACAAAAATTAACTTACCTTGGGTAGAGATGGGTGTTAGCCCATCTCATTCCATTTAATTTGAGGCTTGTGAGGTCGCTATGACGAGGCCCTCATAAATTTGAGGAGAAAAATCTTTCCTCAGAGGGCTTACGTCATTTTGGAACTCTGTTTTTAGGTTCATATTGTTATTACCGTCTATTTTGAAAGTTTGGATTTGTTTGAGGGGTGTGCATGCAAAATTGGATGGCTGTTGCTATATATTTTTATTTTTTGTAAAAGTGTATTTTTTTTCTGGCATTAGCAGCCATTAAGTTTGTATCAGGGTGGGATATGGGGCGGGGTTGGGTCTTTGGTTTTTTTCTTTTCTGGTGTATCGGGGCCTGTGGGGTTGAGACGGGGATTTTCTCTTTTTTCCGTTACAATACTCAAATTATTCATGCCGTCATCCTCCTCTTTCGATTAAATGACATCTGCAAACATACTCGCCTTGTTTCCTTTTAGGGCGACTCCCCTACTAAAAATTACTTTCGATGACTAATCGATTTTGTGTTTTCGGCTTGTGATTTGTGCTGTGGCTATATTGATGAATCATTTACTGGTCTTCACCTGACATGTAAACAATTTGAAGGTAACAGGACGAGAAGATTGACCTAGCAGGTTTTATGTCCGTTATAAGTTATGTAACAAACGTTGTTTTAGCTACGAAACATTTGTTTTAAAATTTCCATTCCTTACATTCTCGAATTTTTATTCGAATTGTTAACTACTTTAGTTGCTAAAGCGTGAGTTGTATGATGACTGTCAGCTTATCGAAATCTCATTTGACTTCAATATGGAACGATCGTTAATAGCATTGTCTATCAGATATCGCCAACCTTTTGTCATCTACACTAGCTGTATAAATACCTGGATATTACTGCTTACACTAGGATCTTTTGGTTGTACTAACCTTTAAATATGTGTGTATGTGTCACTGTAATTGTAACGAAAACGAACAAAACTCGCATAACTGTTGTTCTGTCTCTCTACTGAGTCCTTGATCCAGTGTCCTCAATACTTTTACCTGAAAAGAAACCAAGACACTACAAAGAGAAACAGGTCCTCATATTCAAACATATTCACGTTCGCTCGCACTTGTGAGTAGATGTAATAATCATCCTTACGTGCGGACATGAATGTACATGCGAAAGTTTTAGGGACATTTAAGCTGGTAAACTATTTCCCAGTGGATATATTTTTTAACGGGATTTAGTTGAGTACAGTAGCTGAGTACAACAACCTCTAAAAAGAAAGCAACAAAAAATTACAAAACAAAACAATTCGTCTGAGAAGATTTTATGAGAAACTACAACAATGTATAAGTAAACGAAGATTAACAAGAAAGCAAAATTTCTTGGATCTAACAATTTTTCCTAAGCCAAAATATCCGTACAGCAGTATTTGCGCATCAAAGTAGTTTTCGTAGATCTGGCAAGAACAGTTATAGAAACCTAGAATCATAAATATGGCGCCACCCAACTTTAAATCCTCTGATAATCTACCGTCTTTCTTCTTAGATGGCACTTTATTTTATAGTTTTAATGTGATACATACACATGCAGGAAATTAATGTACTTTCGCTTTGCCATATTTTCATTACACACACACAGACACACACACACATACACACACACACGCGCACACAAATACACACACAAATACACACACATACACCCACACACACACTTACGCTTACACTCCTTACCCTCTTTGTGTCTTTGCATAGAAATACGCATTTTCATACATACCTATATATGTATATGTGTATACACACACACACACACACACACACACACACACACACACACACACACACACACACACACATATATATATATATATATATATAAATATATACTCATATATGTTATAAACATACACACACACACACACACACATATATATGTATATATATATATTTATATATAAACATATACACACAGCACTATTACATACACATACATATATACATACATATATATGTTTGTATGTATATATGTATATATATATATATATATGTGTGTATATATATATATATATATATATATATATATATATATATATATATATATATATATATATATATATATATATATATATATATATATACATAATCACACAACTCACACAAAGCCACACATATAAGTATTTGGTTTTTCATGTACTATTTCTATGAACATGAACAATTTTTATGTCACTGTAGCGAAAATCCTCAGTGTGTTCTCAAACAATTTACAACTGATATAACTAAGAAAAGTGTAAGGGAAAAATAAATCTATCAATCTCTAGCATTCAGTCTCTGTCTCTCTCCCTTTCCATCTCTCTCTTCCGAAACAGCACAGCCAGAAGCATGCACACACAGACACACCCATATATTTATGCATGCATGAATATATACTTTCATACTTAAATAAGTAGATATATATATATCCATAAATCGGAAAAAGCGGTGTACGTACACTTTTGCTAACCGTGTAAGTATGTATGTGTGTATGTATGTATGTATCTATCTATCTATCTATCTATCTATCTATCTATATATATATATATATATATACACACACACACACACATATATATATATATATATATATATATATATATATATATATATATATATATATATACGTACATATATATATTTGTTCGTGTATATCGTTGTCGAGATGTTAATACCAGTGAATGTATGTGCTTGTGTGTGAGTGTGCTTGTGTACAAAATAACTATGTTGCTGATTTTACATATATAACATATATTGAGCTGCTTAATCTCTATATGTACAATAGTTTCGACTTAACTTTTACTGCAAATGGTTCTTCTTATTCACTTACCAGTCAACTAATCTGCACAACGCCTTTATTATAAATGACAGAATTGACAATTATGTTGACAGTAGCTTCAGAACGATTGCTAGAAAAAAGAGAAATATTTTTATATTTTGCCTGCCTAAAACAAAATATCTGTAAAGTTGAAACAAATGAGTAACGTTAAATGTAAGACAGTTTTCAAAGCACGTACTGCCAATACAAAAACAGTAGTGACTTTTTGAATCAAATTCGAAATGTTACTACTGTCAAATAAATGCTTTCTTCCACTCCGTACGATCTCCTCCATCTTCTTGAAACTCTCTTTACCCCATTTCTGTCTCATTCTCTCTCCTCAGTGAACACTACAGTCTCAGCAGTGTGAGACTCGCTGAAACAATATTTTATTATAAGATATGACAAAAATTTAGTACACAAACTCACACTCACACATAGACACATACTATACACGCGCACACATATGCACCTACTTGCACACACACATACGCATACACACACTCACTCGCACACACATACCCGAAGTAAAGGTATAGTGAATCCCAAGTTGTGATTACATTCCAGTTTAACGTAGGAAACTTAATAGTCGTATGTTTCAAAAAAGGTTGTCGCATATCTTTGGCAACTTTGGGAAAAAAAAGTTAAGTAAAATAAAGCATTCTCACAATAGATAATACAATATGTATGTCCAAAAATTGAAATCATGACCTGTGATGTGGTAGTCCAATAATACAATCAATAGGTAATTTCACATATAAACGAAGAAAAAATAAAGGGAACCGTCAAATAGTAGATTTTATTTTAGCAAAATATATTGTAGGTGGCATAATGTAAGAATGTGGAGGCGCGTAGACTAGTGGTTAGACTGTCAGCATCATGATCGTAAGATTGTGGTTTCGATTCCTAGATCGGGCGACACGTTGTGTTCTTGAGCAAAACACTTCATTTCACGTTGCTCCAGTCCACTCAGCTGGCACAAATCAGTAACGCAGCGATGGAGTGGCGTCCCGCCCAGCTGGGGAACACGTACACCAATGAAACCGGGAAACCGGGCCCATGAGCCTGGATAGGCTTTAAAAGGGCGCATTTGATTTTTGATAATGTAAGAATTCTTTTCTAATATAGGCACAACGCCCGGAATTTAGGATGGAGTGGGCCAGTCGATTAGATCGACCACAGTACGCAACTGGTACTTAATTTATTGACCCCGAAAGAAGGAAAGGCAAAGTCGACCTCGGCGGAATTTGAACTCAGAATCTAAAGACAGACGAAATATCGCTAAGCATTTCGCCCGGCGTGCTAACGTTTCTGCAAGTTCGCCGCCTTGCATAATCTAAGAATTACCATAGAAAAGCAAATTCTGCATCGTAATATTTGCGAGCGCCTTCACGAACTTGTTCAGTGTCTGCCACTTATATCTACCTCTCCCCTCTTTCTTTGTCTTCTCTCTCTCGTTCTCACACTTTACATTCGCACACACACACATACATACATACATACATATGAATACATACATATATATATGTATATGAATACAAACATATATACACATATATACATCGTATATTATATATATATATAGTATTATATCATATGTATATATATATGTATATATATGATATATATATATATATATATATATATATATATATATATATATAAACAATATATGACTATATGCATATGTATGTACATGTATGTATATACCTTCATCCACATGTACACATAGATACATAACTGGGTACATGACGTGGCAAAAGAACATGGACAAAATGGTGAACAAGGTGCAACAAACAAGCAGACCACGTAGAAACATCTCCTTCATATATATATATATATATATATATATATATATATATATATATATATATATATATGTTCATACAAATAATTTTTCCCGTTTGGCCGTATAGCCTTTTCTGTTTGTTTTCCTGTCTTGTTTTTTGTCCGCCACTACATTCCTCCATGGCAACGTTTAATTTGTGTATACAAATTCAATTTGCGGTCCATGGGAAGAGCCGTTTTAGCGATGCCTCCTGCCCAGCTCTTCGAAACGCCGGTGTTAAAACGGGGGTAGCTGATGAAGAAGAATGTTCTCTATGTGGCTTGCGTGTTTTCTCGTCTACGTTTTGTTTGCAATGTCCTGTACCCAGATATGCACCTATACATACAGGTGGATGTCGGTATGCACATACCTGTACGTATATATGCATATACTCATTTACTATTTGTTTTTACATGACCGAACGCAGCGTCACCAATCTGTAAGTAGTTTTCGTAACTTTATATTTTCCGACGCTACTCTATCTCTTTCTCTTTCTCTTCCTCCTCAATGTTTCCCACTCTCGTTCTTCGTCTGCTTATTACTACGTATCTCTCTTTACCCATCGCGTTCTTCCTCAGTTACTACTACGTATCTCCTTTTCCCCACTCGTACTTCCTCTCTTCCTCTTTCCTCTCGTTGCTCACCTATTCTTCTACTTCCTCCCTTTGTTTCTCCCTCTACCACTCTCTCTCTCTTCCCCCTACACCGGCATGGTCACATGCTTCCGGTCAATAATCCTTTTCTTCCTTGGCTATCGCCGAGCAAACACGCGAACTTACTTCGTCTCCACTTTCAAGTTCGTGCCTCACGGTGTTCATACACATGATTTTTCCCGTCTGGCCGTAGAGCCTTTTCTGTTTGTTTTCCTGTCTTGTTTTTGTCCGCCACTACATTCCTCCATGGCAAGGTTTAATTTGTGTATACAAATTTAATTTGCGGTCCATCGGAAGAGCCGTTTTAGCGATGCGTCCTGCCCAGCTCTTCGAAACGCCGGTGTTAAAACGGGGGTAGCTGATGAAGAAGAATGTTCTCTATGTGGCTTGTGCGTTTTCTCGTCTACGTTTTGTTTGCAATGTCCTGTACCCAGATATGCACCTATACATACAGGTGGATGTCGGTATGCACATACCTGTACGTATATATGCATATTCTCATTTACTATTTGTTATATATATATATATATATATATATATATATATGATTTAAGTATTTCGAAACCAATAACCCTGTGTAGTACTATATCTATATACTTTAGAACGAAGCGTTGGTCGAGTATAAAACAGTAATAAGAAAAAAGTGAGATGTCAAAAGAATAAACAGTTATCATATGAACTTCGAAGTTCATATGACAATCATTTATACCTTTGTTATCCCATTTTCGTTTATATGTGTGTATGTATTTATGTATCCAGCGAAGTTGCTAGTTCTAAAATCTCAATACGAGATGCAAGTAGTAACTCTACTGAAAAGTAACGGTTGTTACCACCTCAACTTGGTTGTTCCATACAGAACACTGCTACTACTCTTTATAGTCCCAGGAGGACATCTTCTCCAGCTGGTTAACGACACATCATATTGCGACCGTTATA
>NC_142930.1:134561756-134569256 GCF_046866305.1 Octopus bimaculoides
CATTTTCTGCTATTGATCTAAGTCTAGTTTCGATAGTTCCTAATGCCTTTTCCCCCTTTTTATTAAATTTTATGGTTAAGGGATTGTAAGTGTGATACATGAAACTGATTGTGGAAGGAAACCGAAATATTGATGAATGCAAATGCGGGTAAGACATGGATAAATATTAGTTTCCAAAGTACAATCAAGAAATATCTCAAATATTCGGTATTAAAAATAAAAAAAAAACGAATAAGAAGTGAATTGAAGACCATTACAGACGAAATAGGATAGAGCGCACAAAGTTGCGACTTATTAGCTGTTAGATATGGTATAAGTATTATGAATATATCAGTATATTGCGTAAGAAAACCTTTGAAAGATCATGGGTATATAGGACAGAACCTGGGTAAGGATTTTTCTTATACTAATAAGAAAAAATAGTTTCAATCCTGCCAAGAGAAAAATGAGTTTTGATCGTTATTCATGTGCAGACAGATTATAAATCGCTTTTGTTGAAAATCATTCAAATGGCTCGAACACTGTAAAATAATTGAAAAGTGTCTATTATTCATCTCTACCTGTTTAGTAATTGATAAGAAGAACAATCTTTGTCAAGAAGCTTGAACTTAATGTTATAAAAGCGAGGTATCGTATTTTTCTGGAAAGAAATTACAGAGTCAAGTCTCTGAAAAGTTTTCAACGCAGATCTGATCTCAATCCAATAGAATACGCACAGGAAAATGTTCATAAAACTTTGTTAGCAAACTATCGAAAATCACACGAGTTAAAAGTTTGAAAAAAGCACTGACTGAAGAGTGAATAACTATAGAACGGCCCATCATTGATAGTTTAATCAAATCCATGATTAATCGAATGGAAGCTAAAGGCGCGGTAGGGATGGGGATAAATCTTGAGGCATTGATTTATTTTGGACAAATTTTCATAAAGTTTTTACAACTTAAGTTCGATTGCATTATGTTACTTTGGCTATAGGTTATTTCAAACTACTATATATTTATATACATACATATGTATGCTTATACATATGTTTATGTATGTATATATATACATATATATATATATATATATATATATATATATATATATATATATATATATATATATATGTGTGTGTGTGTGTGTGTGTGTGTGTGTGTGTGTGTGTGTGTATGTGTTTGTATATCTATCTATCTATCTATATATATAAAGATATATACATGCAAAAGCACATACACACACACATATATGCATGTGTGTATGTGCATGTGTGTGCGTGTGTTATTTATGCGTAAAATCATACCATAGCACACACCAAAACACACATTCCACCCAACTCCAGACACAATCATGCATATACAACGGTGATACGATTTTAAAAGGAAATTTAATTATCACAAGAACACCGGATGAGAATTTTGCTTGATCCGATATTTAAAATTAAAAGTTGTATAAAGATAAAAACTATACTAGCAGTTAGTAACTACCATTTCATATGGAAATTTACAACGCCCATATGAATTCAGACTTTTCATTAAAACTAATTTATTCACTTTTATTTTAAAGTTTTATTCACTAATCTAATGGCTGCTTTTGTAAAAATGAAAAAGGTTTCTTGTGATCATTTCACTATGATATCTGTTAAGTTTTCTTTTTCAACTATCTTTAGTTTCATAAGTTGCTTTTAGTTTGTAGTTTTAAAAACAAAACGAGACAAAAAGCAAAAAAAAAACCAAAACATTTTTTAATCGTTATTTATTAATTTTTTCCCTTTTCTTGTTAGTCACAAGTTGTTGATTAGCAACAAATGAAAGAAAATTCTCCGTTCTATTCTTTGTATAATTTCTGATAATAGTTGTTTCTTTCGGGAAATTCATATCTTTAACATGTGATTACTATGTCAAAAGACAAGCTTGGTCATAGTATAATATAGAAACACATATTTTCTTTGTTTAGTTGTTCCGCCTCTGACGCTCAATACTTTGCAGTGCTTAACTGAAGACATTCCATGTAACACTAATATAATTACGGTAGAAGTACAAACAGTAATTAGATACATCTGAATTCGAGTTCTGCCCAAGTCGAGACATAATAACCGAGGACTTCAGAGTAACTTACGAATGTGTATTAATCATAGCTTCAATCCCGCCCTGATTACGCTCTCTCTCTCTCTCTCTCTCTCTCTCTCTCTCTCTCTCTCTCTCTCTCTCTCTCTCTCTCTCTCTATCTCTCTCTCTCTCTCTCTCTCTCTCTTTTTTGCATCCTAATTTTCTTATTCTTCCTGAATAAGTGGGTATATTGCTGCTCAGTTTGATAGAAATAGCTGATAATGTCCCTTAAATGAAATCTTAGCATCTCATAAAACCACATTGAGGAGGATTATATGGTTTAGGCTTTGATGTATAATATATATAGTAAGAAAGGCGGGAACTATAAATCTGTTGAATTAGAAAAGAGAAATAATAATAATAATAATAATAATAATAATAATAATAATAATAATAATAAGAAGAAGAAGAAGAAGACGAAGAAGAAGAAGAAGAAGAAGAAGAAGAAGAAGAAGAAGAAGAAGAAGAAGAAGAAGAAGAAGAGGAGGAAGATGAGCTATGGAAGTCAGAAGCAATACTGTGCCTATTAAATGTTTTGTGGAATTTCATTAGTATTTTCACAGAGAAAATTAGGTAAAAGAATCTGTAAAGTCAAAATGAAATGTGGTCTATATTTGCACTTGTTCCTTCAGTATCGTTCCTCCTCAGTTGTGATTTGGATAAGGTCAGTTGTGGTTTTCCTTTGTTATTTTTTTTTTTCCTATTTTAATTATTTTCATATCATAGACACTATTTACAAGGAGGCGTATATAAATAAAACGTTAGGGTTGGAAATAAATTGCTTTTTAGAATTTGTTGCTGTTTAACCTGATATCATTCTCATTGGAAAATATTTCATCTTTTTATATTTCTTTTATAGTCTAACTGGAACTGCTTTTTTCATGAGTTTCTCTACTTTCACACGTTTCTTTCATATGGTATCTTGTAACATGAGAGAAATGTTGTTGTTGCTTCGGGTTTGTCATATTGGCTGTGTTCGGATTTCAGATCCTCTTGAGATCGACTACGGCTCATCTGTTAGGAGTCAGTAGCTCCAAGTTAATCAACTATAATAGCTTCCAGAATGCATGGAATCTTGTTGTGTTGGTTATTAGTAATTATGTTCATAGGCTTCTTTAATTATCTAGGATTTGTCTATCTTCAGCTTCACTAGCGTTAGGGAGACTAACTCATCAAGTAAGGATTTTCATTCATCGAAACTGAATTTAGCATTGGAAGCTAATGAATTACACTTTTGCTATACTGATCTATTGCGATTTCTATGTGGAAATATGCCAGCTCGTGACATTCACTAGGATTTGTGTAGCTAAATATTTAATCTATGAACGCAACGAAGTTACGAGAGCATTATATAAGTGTCATGATAGTCTTGGAGGTGAACGACAAACTTTTATGGTACATCTATAAACAGTTATCCACAACATATTGCAGATTGTGTTCATTGGACAGTTAATGTATTCTACAGCGAAGGATTGCATTTCTATTCATTCGAGCTGAATATTTATAGGGAAGAAGGGAAAATATGCGTTGCATTAGCTAAGTCTTGTAGAAAGGCCACTGGCACAACCCTTTCTAGGCTCTCAGAGATTGGTGATAATGATACCTTTAACATACTTCTTGAGCTTTTATGAATAAGCAACTGCAGAGCAATAAGCGCAACAACGAACTTTCTGGTGGCCGGATATTCTTGAGAGTAATGATGTGGCGTAGTTGTCAGTATTGTATTGATATTTTGGGGTTTGTAGACAGTAGAGGAGTGATGAGGGAAGAAAAACAGTAAGTCAGCATTTCCTAAATAGAGATGAAATGAAAGCAGATAGATTCCAGGACCAGAGGCTAGTGTACTAGCGATAGAAAAGTCGGAGAGACAAGACAGAAGCAATTAGATTAGGGCTTGGTGATTCTGTCTTTGAGCGACGTTATGCCACTCAGGCGAATGACCTTTCTGTGAATGTGATAGGCTAGTGTAGCATTTTTGTAAAATCATTTTCCCGTTCCACCTTGTTTACACAATGTTTTTATTACAAAGACACAAATGGAATGTCTACTAGAGACGATTACTGTCTGCAGAACCAGAACAAGAAACAGTTATTTGATCGAGGTCTGAAGAACGGCAAAAGAAAACAATCATAATTGAATTTGAACTCTATCCTTTGAAATGATGAAGCAAAATATCGCAATAATTTAATCTAGCGAGATCTTGTCTCAACACATTTATATCTTCCGTCCATCAATGCTAAAATTATAGTACCTTCAGATGATAAATTAAATGAATATAAATCTTTTGAAAAGGACAGACACACACACACACACACACACACACACACACACACACACACAGGCACGAACGCACGCACACACGCGCGCACACAATCACGCATACGCAGACGCACACGCACACACAGAGACGTATGCATGTATGTATGAATGTATTATTTATGCATGTATATGAGCGCGTGACTCTTACGAATGTACAAATCTGCTTGCGTTCGGTTCTATTAATGCTGACTAAAGAAAGATCTAATCCATCTGAGATGATCGAATTGCAATCAAATATTAAAGATGTGAGCAAGATTACTTTGCAAATCATATTTCAATCATGCAGTTTTTACAACCACAATATTTAAGCTACGAAATAACTGTGGGTGTATACCTTGAACAAAAGAGAAGGATTAGTGAGGCATAAAAGCAAAAAGTAAAGGGGAACAAAAGTAAATATAGAAGCCGAACATTTAAGCATTTGTTAACCGGTTCTTATTTAATTGTTGTTTGGACTATTTTTATTGTTATTCAGTTATTAACGAATTCTTAATATTCTAGGAAGCACAACTTTTAAATGTGTGGTTTTGTCATCAAGATTACAAGGTTTACATGCTGCTTTCTTCTTATTTGCACAGAGATAATAATAATAATAATAATAATAATAATAATAATAATAATAATAATAATAATAATAATAATAATAATAATAATAATAATAATAATCATTATGATATAAACTTTTTTCACGTGTATATACGAATAACATACACACACATAAATATATAATATCTATATTTATGTCTTTGCAAGACTTCAATATATTTATTAGAGTGCTTCTTACCTCATGAGAAAAACTAAACATGGCAGAGTTCACCTCAATGCCAACTTCTGACATTCAAGTGGTCAAAAACAAGCAACAAGCTTATAGGGTAGATATCAATAAGTATCATTTAGTATTGTTGATAAACTTGTAGACATTTTGATATTTGAATTGCCTTTGAAATGCTGTTGAGGTCGACTTTTCCTTTCATCGCTTCAGGGTCGACAAAATAAGTACCACTTCAGTACTGCGATCCTTGTAATCAACTTATTCCTTCTCTCAAACTTGCTGGACTTGTGCCAAAATTTGAAACAACTGTCACTGGCGACAATACATTTTTCTACCTTTGTCTTACTCCCTACCATGTTTGCCCCTATATTCTCCTGTGCTTTTGAAGTATTACTTGCTTAGATCGTCAATGATTGAAGGTAAAGTGTGATGACTTAACCAAATCCATATCCGTCTATCTACCTGTTTGTTTGTCTGTCTGTATGTATGTAGAGATGTATGTAAATACTACATATATATGTGTGAATATATATATATATATATGTGTGAATATATATATATATATATATATATATATATATATATATATATATATATATATATATATATATATATATAATACAAATAATATGTGAGTATATGCATATATACGTACATGTATGTACATACCTACATCTACATGTATATATAGATGCATATCTGGGTACAGGACGTCACAAAAAACGTGTACAAAATGAAAAACAGTACATAAACAGAGTACAGAAAACACAGGCCACACAGAGAACATTTCCATCATCAGCTGCCACCATTCTAAAACTAAGCGCGTGTATGTGTTTATGTGTGTGTGTTTATGTGTGTGTGTACGGGTGTGTGTACGTCCATTGATTTGATGATATACTTGTAACTTCATATATATATATATATATATATATATATATATATATATATATATATATATATATATATATATATATATATATACATGTGTATGTGCGTGTGTGTGCGCTTTTATAAAGCTGAGTAGTAAGTGTGAAAAGCAGCTTTTGCCTTTGACTATGTAGTTTGAGATAATGATTGTTTGAAACTATTGTAAGTATTACAACGAAAATTCACAGAACGAATAAGGAATATTTCATAATACTAACAATAACTTACTAGACGCGTAAAAGGAAAAAAAATCAACTAACTTAAGTCCATTAATATCTAGAATTAGAACTCGTGATTAGACATTTAAAATATAAGTAACTCCAATTTAAATATTAGAATGAAGTATATATAAAATGCATGCTATTTCAGCACACACTAAATGTATATATAAATCTGGTGACGTTGAGTACCGCAACTTTCTGTCCAATTATATCACACCGAATTCCATTAAATATAACACTTGTAATAATATCAGTAATAAGATGAAAGCCACTGAAGCCACGCTAATATTTGGTAACAAATTAGAATGTTTAATAAAATAGGAATCCCATATATCATTCTCAAATATCACGTGGAAATTAATCATCCGTGTACAGAACGCGATAAAATTATTAGAGCAAATATTATCATTAACATTAATTAGAGAATTAAGAGAGTTTCTAACGTTTGTTACTGGAATAAAAGTAAAATCATGATCAGCCGGTTTAACAGCATAAGTAATAATGACGATTGAAAGTTCGCCCAATTCGATATTTTCAAATTCTGTACGCCCATTAAAATTATACCATTGCAGTTTAACAGAAGCATATTCTTTTTTACTCAAAGCACAAGGCCCGAAAGTTTTGGGGAAAGGGGGCCAGTCGATTAGACTTAATTTATCGACTCTGCATGGATGAAAGGCAAAGTCGACCTCGGCGGAATTTGAACTTAGAACGTAAAGACAGACGAAATAACGCTAAGCATTTCGGCCGGCGTGATAACGATTCTGCCAGCTCACCGCATTTTAGCTGAAGCATATTGTCATTAATGACAATGGTATAGAAATCATCATGAATTTCAAAATTATTTTACTCCCCAAAAATTTCTGAATTGTTTTACAAAAGAATGTTTTATCAGTTCATTTGACGTTTGTAGCGAATAGTTTTCCATCGTGGAAATCTGCGATTTTGTTGATTGTATGTCTCATATAAGGAAAGGCAGAACCAATTACGTTATCAGTGATCCAACACCAGATCGGAAGAAGGGAAGAAGTGGTGGTGTGAAACTGAGTGACAGTTTCATTCTAACAAATTATGAATGGTCCATCTTGCGACATTTCTCAATCTCTGAGTTTTGTTTAATTCAAGACTGTTAACAAATACTTGTCCAAGATGCTGCATAATAAGACAGAACCTG
>NC_142930.1:134579256-134609256 GCF_046866305.1 Octopus bimaculoides
GTTGATGCAGCTCCATTTATATTTGTCTTTATAGGTATATCATTTAATCTTTTAATTTGCATTACTTTTCCATTGTGATACAGAAAAAAATGAACCAAGTGTCTTTTATATATTTTTTCTTTTCCAGTTTCTTTTATTGATTTTTTAATTTCTGAAACTGTTTTTACATGTATATCGAGGAACTTAATATCAATATATTTGGTTAAATCCAGCTGGCATCTGGATTGTTTTTAACAATCCCTTACGGGGATATTGCTTCCTCAAATTTGTCTTTATATATATATATATATATATATATATGTGTGTGTGTGTGTGTGTGTGTGTGTGTGTGTGTGTGTGTGTAATGGATTCTCCCGTCGAAGATAACGCATTAGCGTTCAGCTTTTGCCAAATGACCTACACAAACTTCTTGTTTATAGTGATCAAAGTTTCGTGCAGCACATTAGCTCAATCTCTCAATCAAATCGATGTAATCTGAACAGGTGCACTGTGTACTCCACGGCAGGTGTCGCAGTAATTGCAGAAGAACATGAGATGAAATGTTTTGCTCAAAAACACAACACACTACTCGGTCTAGGAAGTGAAATCATGTCACTAGTTCGCGAATGCAACACTCCAATTACTATTATTTCATTTTTTATTTTGAGTCCTTTAATTATCATAGGTATCACATAAATGAGCAACGGAGGGGGCACCAACTGCGAGCAATTTTGTGCAAGCAATAAAACTCTCAGTCGTTATCAAAGCGCATTTATAACGTTAAAGATTGTTTAGTGCGAATGTAATGAGCGTAAGAAAAACAACGAATGTAAACTGTATTTGACATAATATTAGACGAGTAATACATATATAAATTCTATAATACGCAAAGTTTTTTTTTACATACACACACGTATACACATACATACAAACACATGCACATATACACATACGCACATAGACACATACAGAGATACGGTGGATTGTGGGAGGGTAACCAATCCCCTCAGATTGCGGATGGCCTGATGCGTTGCAAAGATGTCTGCGATAGGGAGTGGTCATGGTGAATGTGTATCATTTTTCTGAACGGTCTCTTTCGTTTAATGGATTTTGTAAGGTTTTTGAGGGATTAATGTTTCACTTGGTGTTCACTTTACAGACAGGTTCCAAATGAATTAAGGAGAATTGACGCTTCTGCCATCTCCATAAATAATCAACGTGATTTTCCAGGCCAATCACTGGCTCTTGGACCATTTTGGCTTTGGAGAATAGTACTGGTACCATTCTATGAATAGTGTCTTGGGTCTGGTATCATAATTTGGACCATAGTTTGAGGATTGATGTGTATGAATATTTTTTTGTCGACATGTTTTGCATTTGATCCGATGTAGTTGGTTTTTGAGTTGACCGTATTAACATAAAAACGCTGTCTGTCTGTCTGTCTGTCTGTCTGTCTGTCTGTCTGTCTGTCTGTCTGTCTGTCTGTCTGTCTGTCTGTCTGTCTGTCTGTCTGTCTGTCTGTCTGTCTGTCTATCTATCTATCTATCTATCTATCTATCTATCTATCTATCTATCTATCTATCTATCTATCTATCTATTTATCTAACTATCCTTGTTATTACAGTAATGCTTGATTTATAACGTAAGCTTTTAATGCTTTTCGTCAAGTATTTAAAACTAGTTTACTGAACTCTGCTTTCCTGCAACTGTTTTATTGCTTTCCTTTGAAGACAGTAAGGATAAGTTAAAAGTGAAGTAGTTGTCATAATAGCAGATGAGTGGGAGAGAGGAGATACTCTGTTGCCTCGCTAATAAGTGCATTAATATAGGATTTCATTAACAACACGTAATATTGTGATATTTATAGATAGGCTGCAAGAGTCATTAGGCTATGTTGCAGCAGTTGCTTACAATTTTATCTACGATATTGTATACAATACATCAACAAGAATCCATTCTGCAGCTGGTTAAATATGCATACATTGCAATCCGGAAACGAACAAACCTGTACCTAACATTCAACGTTTGTGGGTAAATGAAGTCTTTGAATTAAGCGCATTGCAATTAAGAATAGTTAAAGTTTTTTTAAATACTTTTTAGATAATGGTTTCATATTTTGGCATAGAGCCAGTAATATTCTTGAGATAATCGAAATTAAATTTTCAACTTTATTCTCCATCGCAAAGAAGTGGTAAATTTAATCCAGATTATGATAGACAGTAATTTTCACTACTTTAATTGGAGTGCTTTGTATTTCTGATCTTAAAGTCAAGTTCAAACATTATTATTTTCAGGATATTCCATTATGCAATAATACTGAAATATCACCATGTTTTATATAATTCTAGGTTTTCCGACTATGTCCCTCATCTTGAGAGATGAAAATAGTTTAGACCATATTTATATTTACACTATATTTTAATTGATTCGATCAACGATTTACATAAAGTTTGTTATGGTTCGAATTGCGTACATAATCCAAGATTTGATTCTAAGTGTGAATTTTAATTTCTAAACAAAAGACAATAAACATCTATGAAAAAGGCAATCTCTAGATCGAAGATCAAACAAATAGCAATGCGGCGTTTTATGTAGATATAAAAATTGATTTTACGTCGTAATCTCTGAAATGTATTTACAGTTAATCCACCTCCATTTAAAGTAAACACAAAATTACTGTATTCTCAATCCACTGGATCATAAACTGTTTACCTATATCTAGAATATGTTTACTTCACTCGTAAACAAATATAATCCATTCAATCTGTTAATGTATCAAATAATTCGGAGAGATAATTACAACCAAGGTAGATCTTGGTCTCCGAATGCAGAACATTAACTGAATACTTAATGAATTTAGTCCGTGGAATTATGTGTTCTATTAATTTCTCTTTCTGTTAAATATTCAAATATTGGGACAAATGTAAAAGTATTTGTCATACAGTTAATTGAATTTCGGCATAGTAGTTTATATACCACATCTTCATCATTATTGAACACCGAACTTTGGGAGACAACGCGAAATATTTTAACCTGTGGATCAGTCATTGCAGGAATGTAATTACATCTCCTCTACTCTAATCAAATAATGTACTATAGTCTATATGGAGACATCTTTTGTGTCGCAATCTAACGAAAATCGGATCCATCTGTCCAGATACTTTTACATACATATCCTAGTTATACATTTACTTTATACTTAACATAAAACTAGACTGATTAAATAGATATCCTTTTGACAAACATACTGGTAAGTAAATCATATACGCCGAGAGTTATTTTGACATCAGTTAGAACTATTCTAGGAGTGAATTTCTAAGATCCTAAAACCTGATTATCACAGAGTTAAACGCTTGAAATATAGATTTAACTGCAAGATACTGGTTTATGGCAATTATCGTTTGTATGGGAATTGAACGCAGCGCAATAAATCAATGCAATATTGATGTACCTTACATTAGCCAATCTCTAATACCCTGAGCCATATTCAGATAAGAAAAAGTGAACTGCTGAATGCTTGGTATGTTCTGTAATAGACTAGTGACTTGATATACACGTCTCTTCTGTGATATTTTATAATTACACTCATTAAAATTCTGAAAAGACAAGTGTTTTCAATAAATTCGCATTTAACTTTTCAATTTACCCGCTCGTATACATTTGAAAGTTTTGCATAATTTATAATATATGTTATAATATATATCAAAAACCCACACACCATTATATATATGAAGTATTGATTAGAACATATTTCGTCGTTGGATGTAGCTAAAATAATTAATATATGCCTCCCAATATTGATATTGCAACTACTATAAATCTTTTGTCACAGTTAATTGCGTCACAATGTACTTTATAGCAATGTTCTCTAAACTAAATTGACATTAGTTATGAGTTGAAGATATGAAATTATAGACAGTCAACACAATGTGTCAGTTAGATCATATAGATAAGCGACTACACAGAAACACTGTAAGAAATTAAATTAAGTTATCAGGACAGACCTGTTTAATTACTTCAGTTTATTATTTCCTGAGTGATAATATTACTTTGATGATAACATTTCATTTAGTCGAATAGCAAATGTCATAGAGTGTGAAGTGAGATGGTGTGACACTGACAGTGAAACACACTTTCGATTTACTACTTGAACTATTTAATTTTATGTAACACCTCCATGTTGTCGATATTTCTCAGTATCCGCCGGACAAAGGTATTCTAAAATTGACCATCCTATAATTGGTCCAGTCACAACGGCAGGTTATGTTTTTGGGATCATCGGATACTATTTAGTGTAAAGGGAGCAACCACAATCCGATTCACTTTTTACTTCGTTGATGTTTAGCTCTCAAAAAGATCTGGCTGGGTGGACGTATTATAATTACTGTAATTCTAAGAAACAGCATCATCACAGTGTACCAGACTGTATCAATGCCATACACCAAATATCAACCTTTTTTGGGTTCATTCAACAGAAAGATACATTCTTTTTGAGATTCATTTAACTAAATACATGCATGTATAAATGAAGAGAAACTTTATTGTTCACCCACTTCCTGGAATCTTATCTTACATTTCTGGCATCTTGAAAAACTGTCAGTTGATGATGCACACAAGTTCTATATTTTCGCAACAGGTAATTAGCGAATTTTCTTGTTCGTGTTTTCTACGAAGGAATTATTTCAAAGTGAGAGATCAATTACTTTTATTCAAGATTCGTCCTTCCCAGATCTCTAAATACGGCATCTCTATATCTTAGAGCATTAAATAGCTCCTTAACTGCATCATCCAAACAGAAAAAAATTGAAATCCATGTTTCTTGTTGTAAAGACGGGATTCCTAAATTTAAAATGTATGTTACTGTACATTAGGCATCAGCTTGCTAGGAACCCCTCACAAGCACCCCAACGCATGCTACATTAATAAATATATATATATATATATATATATATATATATATATATATATATATATGGCTTGCCGCCTACACTTTTTTCTGCAAAATAGGGGTAGCTTATCCTGTTCAGGCTATATTATTAGCATTATCTTGCGTTTGAGAATTTAAAAAAATCACTTCTGTAACTTTCTAAGACATCTCAACGCTGTAAAAGCCAACTTCGTTTGTTTGTTTACGTTTATCGTAATTTGAATTTAACATATGATAGCGTCTCATAAAGCGAGATTTCTATACATCTTAAATTGGCAGAAGATGTTGTGGTGGGTAGTTTAGCTTAATCGGTTTAGAGCACCGCGACGCATAATCACGGAGGTGTGAGTTTGGGTCTCATAGCTGGCCGCCTACACATTTTTCTGCAAAATAGTGGTATCTCATCCTGTTCAGGCTATATTATTAGCATTATCCTGCGTCTGAGAATTTTAAAAGATCAATTCTGTAACTTTCGAAGGCATCTCAACGCCTTTAAAAGCAAACTTTGTTTGTTTACGTTTATCGTAATTTGAATTTCATATATATATATATATATATATATATATATATATATATATATATATATATATATATGTATATGTTTACTTTATTAAAAAGCATCAAAAATATCACACAAACTATTCCTCAAAGTTTCACGTTCTTGGTCGTCGAACAGTTTTGTTTAGAATCTAAATAAGATTGTCCGACGAACGGGAACGTGAAACTCTGAGTAACAGATTTTGTGATATTTTTTGCTGCTTTTTAATAAAGCATATTACTCAACCATATTACTCATATATATGTGTGCGTGTGTGTGTGTTTTAGATTGAGCGCAAGTTAGATTTTATAGGGGAAGAATATAATCAATAAGATAACTCAAGTGAAGTTCAAGTATTTAATTTACCAACTTCGAAGAGATGAAAATCTAACACAATTTGCAAAATTTGAACACCAAATGTAGATGGAAAAAATCGCTCTAAAGCATTAAGATGGATAATAACATTTTGCTGACCTTTCCACGTTCCTACTTTAAGTTTAGATGAAAATTATAGCTCTTTTACTTCATCTAGTTACAATTTATATGAAGCGGAATTGCTGCTATAGTGGGTGGAAACTGTGATGTGTTTGTTTATAACCGAGAATCATGTTTTTATTTTACTGCTCACTACCATCACCTTCAGAAAGAAAATATCAAGAAATGTTGGAATTTAACTACTCTTAGAGAATTCATCCAATAACAGAATTAAACAGTTTAAGAATTTCAAAGGACTTTTTATACTTATTATACACAACGGAGTGAGTGTTAAAATTTCAAACCAGTAGCTTACTTCAAAGTTTTATTCCAAGCGTAAAACTTTAACACGTTCGCGACTACATATTATTGACTGCATCCAACATTTTTCTTCGACAATTTTCTTTTGTTTTGTAAAGAAACGTAAATGCTTCGCAGAACAACTTCAATTGGAACAATTTACACATGCGTGGATACAAAGCTGAAGGTATAAAACAGAGTTTGTACTGATAATTTCTTGAAGATTAAAAGAGAAAATTATAAACATCAAAACCAACAAAAGAATGAAAATAACACAGATATAAACAGTTAATGGACGAAAATATAATTATAAATTGAAATAAATTGTAAATTTCTATCCAATAAGATCTTTCATTGGGTGTTTTGAGAAAATACTAAAAAAATGACAACCTTATTCGAAAAGAAAAAGAAAAACGTGTAAAAGGAAATATCTGAAATTTTCAATTACATCTAATCGACTTATAACTCGATACCATATAAATCTGATAGATTTGGTTCAGAATGAGCCCAAGCGACAGCACTCCTAGACAATTTTGAATCTGAGCAGCAGCCTCACGAAAAATTGGTTAATTGTATAAATTCGCCGCGCAATGGGTTCAGTTGTGTCAACAGATGATAGATGTAACTTGGTGGTTTGTGTCAGCAAAAGTTGTAATGACAGTGTCCTGATCCATTTATACAGTGCCACCCCAATGGCAGGATACGAAATACAGATGTTTCAGCATGTAGCTTTCTCAACTATTGCTTCTTGAGATTAGAGTAAGTTTTCTTTTCTCGAAGTTATAAGTTCAAGTTCTCCCATGATTATTAGCTTGGAAAGTTGAGGGGTCATATAGATAACATTACTCGTAAATGCACTACAGTGGCATCCTATGTATCTGTTATTTGAGATCTGAGTTCGTTAAGAATTGGCTTTGACGTTTCTAACACGGCCATTGTTTCGAACGATACTACAAGTTTCTTGTAATATACTATAAAACTAATATTTCTGTCCATTTGTTCCTTTGAGCCAACAAGCATCTGGGTATTTTCTATATACTTGGGAGGGACAGTTGAAATTCAGGACTCCTTAATTCGCATTCATTTGCTTCATACCGTAGCTATACTGATAAGTTATCAGACGGAGAACTAGCGATAGTTAACGTGTGTCCATATAATTCATCTTAGTCCAAGATACATAACTCCCAACGGTATGACAGATGGAGGATAAAGAGAAGTAGATCATACATACCCGATGTTAGTAATGTGGACTCAAGCATACTTAGTATGGTAAGCTACCAATAATATTTCATTAACGTTACAGTTATAGTAGTTACAACAAATTATTATATATATTACAAAATGTAGTCACAAAAGCCAGACTGAGATCTTTCGCAGCTCGATAAAAACATTGGTCATGTTTCTTTTTTATCACATCTCATCAACGCAGTATTGCATAACCGTTATTGAAAGTTTCAGAATCACTAGAGTAATATATTTTGTTGTTAAATACTAAACATAAAACTAAGAACAATGACTGGGAACGTCCACCGCATGAAAGGTTATTAAAATGGTTGGTTGCATACTTGACAACTAACCTCAAAAGATTAATTTAATCACAACGAAGAAAAGAAATAACATTGGTCTACCGTGAAAATGCTGAAATAATTAATCCAAGGAGTGATTTTGCTTCTAGAATGGTTTCCCCTTTTACGATGAGGTTCTTTATATTTACAATATGGGTCCACAAATTGGTTATTCAATCTTCATTCTGGCGCTAGCCTTCCTGCATTTCTTAATACCAACTCCATGACAAGGGAGTAATTGATTAAAGAAATAGAACATTTATTATGATGTCCTGTTCTCTAATGACTTCCAATTCATCACGTACTTTTGAGCTTAGATCCTGCACTATAAATTATGCTACACACTGCAATGTTGTAAAATACAATATTTTGTTTCTTACCGCATGAAGAACAGTACATTGTGCATTTGAAAAGTCACATGCGGTTCTCCAGACATATAGATTTTCTTGGAATCAAGGACATGATTGTAGATATATAAAAATTCAGAAGTATTTCTCATACAGTACCTGAAAATCCATATGAAAGTCAAGTCAAAATGCGGTGAAGTTCCTAGATTTCACTCCTAAATCATAACCAACTACACGCATGGGCTGTGTAATGAAGCTACTAGAAAAAAAAATAGTACAACATACACATATCAACGGAAACATAGTCAAAACATCTCTCAAGCTTTAAAAGCTATCAATGAACCACGATTGAATACGAAATAAAGCATGCACAACGATTACCCTGGATTAAACATTTGCAAGAGCAGATCAAACATACATCTCTATAACAAATCCCTTACAATAATAACAAGAAAATGTTCCATAATGTTTTATAATTATTACCTCTAGGACAAAGCGAACAAAAGCAGGTCAATTATCAAATAAACATTTTATTGGGGAAATTGAAGGGTAAAATTACAGTTTATGTAATTGGGTAATGGAAACCATAAAATTCCTTATTGCTTAAGTCACTGAAATTTCATATACCTGAACTATCATTCGTTAAGCGTATAGTAAGTAACACTTTCACCAACATACATTAAACCTTATTGATCTTAACCTCGCATACTACAGGATAAATTCTGTACGATAAATTCAACGGATAATGACAGCTCTCACTGTTTGGTTTTCCTAGACAATATTGTCAAATTTAATTTCATTATGCAAGAAAATTCTAAGATTATGCCACCCATTAAGCACACCTACACATAGATATAATATTCACCCTCACGCGTCCACAGCACGCAAGGTTTCCTTTATGAAATAATTGTAATTTAGATTTCACAGTAAACCATTTACAATTCACTTTCACCAGACGCAAAATTCATCAATGAAAACATGGTGGCACTCACACAAGTGTTGGTTATAGCATCGCAATTACCCTACTGAATATAATAATTAGGTGAGGGTAATTAGTGGTTTTACCCTTAATTTATATGGCAAGAAGAAAATAGAGGGAATCCAGAGGTAGTATTCATTAGCTGTTGGAGATTATATTCTGTCTATTTATTTATTTATTTCAAATAGTTCAGCTAATATATAAATACATGTGTAAAGAACTAGTACTTTCTAGAATAGAGAAATAAGAGCAGTTTCTTACAGCTGTTTCTACCAAGAGGTCACAGTACCCCACATGTTATTTCCATCTTTTCAGTGTACTGTAGTAATCTGTAGATAAAATTATGGTACTTGGGTATGCCTCTAGGCTTCGCCAGAGACTTTTATAAGGTAGTCCAAGTAGTTCATAGGGCTAATTTATTCATATACAAATATATATATATGCATTCACATATATACATACACACCCATACATACATACATACATACATACATACACACATGCATGCATATATGCATGTACATACTTGTAATAGAATTAGTTATTAGTGGGTGTAGTACACTATTCTTATTAGGGGATGCATAAAAAGATATATATATATATATGTGTGTGTGTGTGTGTGTGTGACGTGCTTCTTTCAGTTTCCGTGTATCAAATCCACTCAAAATGATTTGGTCGGTCCGAGCTATAGAAGACACTTGCCCAAGTTTCCACACAGTGATCGGGAAGCAATTTTTTTTTACCCCCTTCGCGTATGTATGTATACATATATATAAAAGCACACCTAAAAATCACATGACTGGATTAACCTCTTAAAATTCACGTTTTTGAATAGGAAAATGCAATGATTGCAATAAAATCAAAATAAGTAAAATTTAACAAACGAAGTCAAGCCTCTACATCACATACGATCTGGCTGAGTAATGTTATATAATTCTGAATATTAAAAACCACGATCAAAGGACTAATCGGAAAGCAATTAGGCTTCTAATTGCCTCAATAAGAAATTTCATTTTGCAATTAATCTGAGGTAGTATTACCGATTATAACTTAACTGCTGTTACGTATCTATCTATCTATCTATCTATCTATCTATCTAGTTATGTGTCTATCTACATGTTTGTCTGTTTGGCTTTTTGTCTGTCAGTGTGTCTGTCTATATGTCTGTGTGTATGTTCGTCTATCTATCTATCTATCTATCTATCTATCTATCTATCTATCTATCTATCTATCTATCTATCTATCTATCTATCTATGTATATATATATATATATATATATATATATATATATATATATATATATATATATATATATATATATATATATATACACACATTTATATACACGTACACACACATTTATACGTTTGCATACACTTACACATATACATATACGCATATACACATCCGTGTGCACACTCACGTACGCATAGGCATACAAATAGAAAATATTATATATGTACATGACCTAACGACAGATTGACTCTTTGCTTCCGAAAACCAAACGAAAATATATACATGAATATGTATTCCAGCAAGTCGCCAAGTGTTACAAAATATAGCATTTTTTAAAAATATTAACTGACGAATATCACATCTCTCATCGGTTAAGCGATTACTTACGAAATATCTGCAATATATCTATAGAGCGTTTATCTGAAATGATTTGTTATACCCTCTAATACATAGCACAACCTACACAAAAATTTGAAAAAAGATTGAATACGCGTAAGAATATAGTATAATCCTTCAGAAAACTTAATCCTATCTACAAACATTGCAGGAGACATACTGCCGCTAACTCGTTTACATTTCTCTGTAGTATATGAATGCCACAAAATATTTAATTTATAAAGGTCCTCAATTGATGTTTGAATATCTAAGCTCAAAAATCTTTCAGCATAATCTCAAACCTAACATAAGCTTCTCCTTAATAAACGACATGCCTCTCGAATTCGCTCTTTCGTGGAGGCGATGTAAAAACATTAGAAAATACCGATATTGGTAAATATTTCGTTAACTAAACCATGTTCAAAAGAAGACAATGTAACGTTTTAATTCAATAAAATATATTAACAAAAATAACTGCAAGACTAAATCACAACACATATGGAGCCTCAAAATTAGTAGACACAGATATCTTAGAATTAAACGGCTTTCAAGAAACAAAAACATATAATGTGCCTCAATTAAGTGCAAATCGTGCTCAACTGCAAAGCTTCACATAATATTTCCATCTACTTTTATTCCAAATAAAATATACAGGATTTGTAAACGGTTTCACGGTTATTAATACTGATATGCATACTTTAGATATATACCCTTTTGAAACATGCAAGCTGTAGACAAAAATTTAATATAAATTTTGACAGAGCTAACTCCTCTTAACAGCTGGCAGAGGGATATATGGTGATTTTCACTTTATAGTTAGCAACATGATATATGTTAGGAATTGACCTCCATACACCATGAAAATGCATCATTTTGGAACTCGAGAGAGCAAGACTAGCCTTGTAAGTACCATCGTATAAATAAACATACGCATTTATGAAAATATTTAATTAATTCAATAATAAAATCAAATCTTATATAAGAATTTATCAAGTAGCTAGCGTAAAAGAAATTCATAGGGAAGAATTCATCGTTTATTTCCTAGATCATATTTATTTATTTTATATATATATATATCAGGGCATTACTATACAAGAATGCTTCACGCTAACTACCGTAATAAACACATTTTAAAAATGTGTTTATTACGGTAGTTAGCGTGAAGCATTTATGAAAATATATAGATGGTAGTTACAAGACTTAGATCATGAGATTTGTTCTGTTGTCATGCATTGTCGTATAAGTGATAAAGTCAAAACCCCTTGATGGAATTCATTATCTATCCCCATTATTAGTTTGTAGAAATGTAAAATATTTTGATAACTTTGATAACTTTGATAGGTTCCGGCCAGAATAGGCCCAGACCATATCTGACTCAATAGCACAACCTGGTGAAGTCTTTTAGTCATATATGGGGCACCATAGCCCACTCTAGCAAAGAGTTATTTTTGTTGGAGACATATCCAATATATATAATAGAAAATAGGACAAGAACGCAAAACTTCCAAAAAGTTAGGTGATACAAAACATCCAGATAGACGATACAAAGGAAACAAGGACAAGTTATTCGGAGTTTTCTTTCCTCAGTCGAGTTCCAGATTATCTTTACAATTTCGGATGGTTATACTCGAGATTGCTCCAATCTGGCAAGCCCCAAGGAAAAACTAAGCTAAAAGCATTAGATTCCTTGGAAGAAAGCAGCGAATGTATACGAAAACAAGAACGGAAAAAAACGGAGAATGCTACACAAATACAAAAAAGAGGAAATAACAACAGGTACCTTTCGACTAAGGACGAATTAAATTAAGCTGGCGTGTGTGGAAATAAAGCCTTACGGCAGGGATACAAGATTTCACAGGCACAGGGAGGAATATAGATGCTAGAGAGAGAGACATGATATAGCAACATGGTATATTATAATACGACTTGAGCCTTTCATGCAGAATTTAGCTTATTTACGTTTGAATAATTTATTTTTGTCTGCATAATTTATTTCCCCTTACATCAACACCCACTTTACATTTTGTATGTTACGTGAGCGTTTAAATAAGTCGAAACACTAAGGTCCATAAAATTAACTAAACCTTTTTTGATGTTGGTGCTTGTATGATATATGCTGTCTCAACGAAAACCAGAGAAAAAAAAAAGATTTTCAAAGTTTCACACAAATATGATTTGTCGAGAGTAAACGTATGGTAAATTCAATAAAATATACAAAGTTGGTGCATTACTTAGGAAATACACGGTTGAATTATTTACTATTTTATAAACATTTAAATATTTGCTGTATTGGTATGTGTATGTATACAATATTTTTAAAAATGGTTTTGTGCAGTGTTGGTTTTGCTAACATATTTGTCGCTCGACTCTAAGATAAGTAAAATATTAACTTTATTGAATTACCTATCTCGCAGATTGTAAACTAAAACTGGATTTACATGTTATAAAGGTAACACACAAACGAATCCTCTACAACTCTATAAACATCAAAATTAGTTGCATTGCCATCTATATGTATAAATTGAAAATAAATGTAATAATGTGCTGATGTTTCTTTTGGCGTTCTTAATGTCATATCTGCTGTTTGACATAAAGGTTAATGAACTATAAAATATATTTGATTACCTAGCTCATAGATAGTAAGCAAAAACTTGGTTCTTTGAATATGAAGTGAGAATTATATTAGGAAGATATATTGCTATCTATTAGATTTGAAGTCAAATCAAAACATTGATGTGTTTCTCTGACTTGCGGATATGTTAGAACGCTGAGCTTTAAACCCACATTTACAAAAATACATACTTCAGCATATATAAGCAGACATGTTGATACTTTCTCACAATGCTGAACATCAATATAGAGAAACTGTTAAATACAGAAAAGACTACACATTGCTGAGGATAAATAAACACTTTTAAATATCCTAATTTATCACCCTTTCTGGCAAAATCCGTTTAAATCAATATTCATTGTTACCAAATATTCTCTTCTCACTGCATACGTATTGGAGATGTTTTATATTTTAGCCTCACTACATTATCTATGTTGATTCTAACTGAAGCAAAATGATGAATGGTTCGAAACAAAGTAACCCAAGCAAATAACTTCATATAAACACATACACTCAATGGTTTTCAAATTTAAGATTCTTTTATAGAGAGATTCTCAAAAAAGGAAGGGGCATGCTGTGAAAGTATGGGACTTGTTGAGGTTCAGAATTAATGAGTTGATAAATGATACGGCGGCTTACGAATGTAGAGGAAAAACAAGTAAATAATTAAAAATTATAAAAGACAAAGCTAAGGAAAATTCTTTATGTTTTTGCTCTCTCCGATTTCTCACATAACTCACCACTTTACTATATATGTCTTGCTTTTACAGTCGCTTAAATATGTGAACATGCCTACAAATTCGTAGGTCTCGGACAATGAGCAATCATAGTTATATGGGAATTAATATAAACAACTGATTAATATTTATAGCATTTGCTCATGCATCGATGCAGCTTTTTTTTTCTTATAGCGTCTTAGTGAATAAAAAGTTTACAGTTATTCACTGATTAATTTTGTAAATTATGTATACATACATGGCTATTTTTTTACCTTTTTATTGTATATATATATATATATATATATATATATATATAGGGAGTTTTTTATTTTATATAGACTTATTTCTTATCACTTATTTTCCAGATGGCGGTTGCTAGACTGTTCAGGAGACAGCTAAGATTGCAGCGCGCTATGAAGTGTGGTATTCCATTGTTTTTGTTCAGAGATTGTGACGTGCATATAAAGGTAAGAATGCAACACTACGTCTGGAGACAATAAAAAGTTGTCATCCAAAGCTGATGACCACGGCTTCTGTGAACGATGCAAGAAGTGGCCGTCCAACCACATCCTGATCAGCGGAGAACGTGGCAACAGAGCAAGAAATGTTTGATCGTAGCCCGCAAAAATCAACAGGTAAGCAACTCGTGAAAGTGGACTAAGAAGACACAATAAGTACGGTGTTGCATAAAGAATTGAATTTTCGTCCTTGGAAGGTCCATTACATGCAGGACCTAAAATCTGAAGACTGTGACAGCAGAAGTTCAGAAGTCAAGATCTCACTCCATATGATTTTTACCTGTGGGGTTACAAAAATGAGGAGGTGGACTAGACAAATCATTGCACACTTGACGACTTGGAGACACGGATCCAGGAGGTTCTAAATGATATCTCAGGTGACGTCCTTCAGAAGGTTGTCCATTTCATCCCTGGCTGCTTGAGGAAACTGATTGATCCTACCGCTGCTTACATTGAAATATGAAGATTTACCTTAATTTTTCCCATGTAATTAAGAACATGCATCGTTTGTTTCAATAAATATTATTACCAATTTTTAATGTCTACTTACTTTTCACCTACCGTATATATATATATATATATATATATATATATATATATATATATATATATATATATATATATAGAGAGAGAGAGAGAGAGAGAGAGAGAGAGAGAGAGAAAGAGAGAGCTACAAATATATGTGGTCTGATCAAGAAGTATCCGGACTGTTGCCATAGTAACGAAGCTAAAGTGCACAGAGTGAAGCACAGATTAACCTTAAACTCTACTGTGTATGTGCATTACGTTTTAACATTCTAGGTGAATTCCGTTTCTTACAGCAGTGCTTGGAAGGAAAGTGTGTAGTGTGTGATTGACGCATTGAACGTGACAGTGAAAGTGAAGCAGAGAATCTGCATTAAATTTTGCCAACAGCTTCGTGATACCTGCTCAGAGACCTACCCAAAATTTTCAAAGGATGTTCATCATTCTGGACACAATGAAGGAGATCTTGGGCAACTGAAACCCGATTGTCATCTTGGTCAGCTAAAAGCAGTTTTGGTGCAAACTTGGCAGACACTCGTCTCATGCCCAAATCGTCAGCGATAATTGACTCAGGTGAACCATAACGTATCTGCACATCCTCTGATAACTCACGGATGTTCGTTCGAAGATTTCTGCTCACAGCTGCGCCCACATATGCGATGGTTTTCTGTTATGCTCGTTGCGGGTCCCCCAGAACGTTCGTCAATATTGACATTTTTTCGGCCATCTTGAAAACGTCTGAAAGTTTCGTACACTTGTGTACAGCTCATACAATCTCCATACAGTTTCAGTTAAAATTTGCGTAGGCCTCTGAGCAGATGTTGCCATGAAAACTTTCTCTGTCATGATCAATGCGAGGATCCCACGCTACATACCTTCCTTACAAACACTGCTGTAAATAGAGGAAGTGAGCTAGAAGGTTAAAACTTAATGCACTTGCACAGCGGAGTTCACGGTCAATCTGTTCAAAGCAACCTCATTATGCATGCTTTAACTTCGTTACTATGACAACAGTCCAGATACTTATTGATGAGACCTCGTATATGTGTGTGTGTGTGTGTGTGTGTGTGTGTGCGTGCGTGTGTGCGAGCGTGCGTGCGTGTGTGTGTGTGTATATATTAGATACGTTATGTTATAAAATAAATAAATCAATCGAAATAATTAAGTATTCAATTTCACTCATGTATTCAAAACTGGAAATGATGTTACATTGATTTTAAAATAAAAGTTTAAAGTTTTTCTTAAATAGTGTGCACGTGACACACACACACACACACACACACACACACACACACGCACACACACGCACGCATACACACATAGACACACACATACACGCACACACACACACGCACACACACACACTTTGTGTACGTCTCAAGAAACAATAACGTATTCATATATTTTTTTCATATAACTGTGATGGAATGACGTGTACAATGACTTATTGAAATTTACATCGACGTTTTGCAGACAATAGATAAAAAATTATTTGTTGGAGTACGACGTAATGGTCTCTAATACTACCGAACACTCAAACAAAAAAGCTGAAATTTTATACAAATATATGAAGACACTTAGACCTATTAAACGCTAATGGAGTATTCTAAGTATTACACTCTGGTGAAGTGATACTAATAAATAACCAAGGAGATTGCAGAAATAAAATTTGAACTGATTTAACTTTAAAGAGATATTCCAAAGGAAAGTTGAAATGTTTTAAAGTTGATTATCATTTCTTCATTGCAGGTATCGTGATGTGATATTTTATTAGACGCAAGGTGGTACCAAAAATACCATACAATCATATATTACCAGGTGAAATACGAAATGCAAACTCGCCTGTTTTACTTTCTATGTGTACCTGTAATCTACACATGTAGATTCTGAACAGTGTATCTCAGAATATAATACGAGTCCACTTCCTCAGAGCAAGATGAGTGGAAACTATTTCGACTAACAACAACGAAAGATAGTGACATTTGAGAAATTACAGTAGCAACAGATGCTGCAAATGTATTATGATAACTATATTCAGTATTAGTTGTACCCGTTGCCCGAGGGGGATAGAGTGGTGAGAGATATTCAATTAGCATTCCCTGTCCCCGAACATTCCTAGTGTATTTTCATCACCTGCATCGCCTTTTCTTTTGCTCCCACACACGAAATTTTCTCACAGGTTAGTCACTTCATGAACATGTTCATAGTGTAGGATATTCTGTCGTATCACAGTGATTGCATGATTTCGATCAAGTCTTTTACAAGACATCTTTGAAATGGCTGCGATGACTGCAGTGCTAACTATTGGTCGACAAAATATAAACGTCAGGCAGCTTACGGTACGAGAACATCTGATATATTATAGAAAGAAAATGTTTACATTTTCATCTAAATATATTACCGGCTTTCCACGTAGGAAACCAAGCACTAGTAGCTTGTATAATTTGTACGAAAATGTGTGATTCAATATTCTGCTGATGTATGTATGGTTGAAATGCTGGCCGTAATGTAGATGTTGATCGCAGCCTGCTCATTCTCAGGGTGAATGTATGAGAAGTGATAGCGTTTATTTCAAAAGTATGAAATATAGAGGTGAACACTCATTGGAGATCTCTATTTGAAGTTGGCAATTTGCGGGCAATTAAATCCTCTATTTTACAATGCAAAATTGATGCAAATCTTCGTGACTCGAAGAAGTAGAAGTTCAGTCTATTGTTATTGAAGGGAAGAAGCTGGCCCCCTTGTCTATCTTTGTAACATGATCAGTTAAAACGATAGCTCTATTGCAGAATCTGTTTGCAGAATGATCAAGGTCAGCTTGACATTCGAAAGGTGGAGAGACAGCGACAGATATACAACAAGCGCTTATCTGGTCAACTGAAGAGAAAACTATGTATTTTGGAGAATTATATTATATTTACAATATTTAGTCCGACGATATTGGGTATGGAAGATAAACAGCAAATAGGTATGTGATGAACATGCTTTCATGATGAGACACCTGAAGCAGATCACGAAGAATGACACTGTCAGGAACACCTGGATCATAGAGAAAACTAAGCTCAATAACATATAATAAAAATATATTAGTACAAAAATTGCCCGTTGACCTGAACAGATGCAATGGATGAAGTGTACTCAACAGTGAAGCCCAATATTTTCCCTATAATTACAAGAAAACATAATACCACTCGTTTGAAACATAAGGACGTGGATAGAACACAGAGATTGATGATAGGTAACTGCAGCTGCACTACTATAGAAATAATTGGAAAAGGACACTTCACCTCACATATGATGGATTGTGATATTTCATATGAACAGTGATCGTCGATTAGCAACAGATTATCTATCATAATCCAATTAATGTATATAGAATGATGTGCATTATAATCCACTGAATGCGTTCAAATAAGTTTCTGCGTCTTTTTGTTGGCACTTGTATGTTTCTTTTATGTAGAACAAACAAGTTTTTATAGGAAACCCGTGGCGAATATTTTGTTCGATGAATAACTAGATACGACCCATATATAGATTTGAGTCGCCTTATTACTTAATCTTACCAGCTGAGTATTAGTGTCTTTCTATGATCTAATTCTTCGTATTTTCAAATATTTTAAGAAATAGCCTTGTAAAACGTTCAAAAGATCTATAAACCTGAACAGCTTGTTTTTCGAATGGTTAATGGACAGTAACACGTAATCAACAGAAGAATGAAAGTTCGAATTTAGGTTTTGATCCCTGGATGCCAAACGAATTTTTGTTTAACCTTTTTAATCGTTCACATTTAAATAGCGTCTTTCCTTCCATTAAATATCCGTTTCAAAGAAACATACGAAATTTATTTCACCTTCAAAGAATAACTATGTAAACTAAAATTAATTTGATGCACATAGTTTAAACATTTAGATTGCTTAGAATCGCATAGTACTGAATAACAAATGGTATTATATGGGAATTCAAAGTTTTGATTCCTGAAAACACAAACATAATTTCCATCACCCTTAGTGTCATCTTAAAAAAATTATCATTAAGCTTATATAAAATATGAGACATTCAATTTAGAAGTTTTCTTGGGAGTGACCACTCAGGGAAGTGTCAGGACTAGTGTGAACTTAACGCAAACCAGTTTCGATTTTTATTGATAAGTCGTTTTTTCACCTGTGATTTTTCCGCACTGTTTGATACATCATCACCAACCAATGTTTCATTGTACTAATATTTGGAATCCACATTTTACACAGAATACATGTATCAGTATAAGACAACGACAATGCAAACGACGATCGTGGTGATGACGAGGACGACAGTCACGGCGTCTATAGTGATGCTGGTTGCTACATGTAACAAATCATAAGTAAATGATACAATTTTGAAAGAAAAAAGAATATATTTATTGATTTTTCAAATTTAGATATGATTTTACACGTTGTAGAAACTTCAGCTCTGCCCACACTAGATTAACACTATATAATGACTGGGAAGAGAAAATATTTATTGTGGCATATCAGTAGCATAGAACCATTATCGATAGGTTATATTAACATTTTTATAACAAAGCGACGTATCAGAAGAATGCTTTGGTGCAGCAGGCTGGAATCTATTTCGGTAACAATTAATCAGCACCTGAGTGTGAAGTAAAATATTAGTGTAGCCTCGATACTTCTTGTATTTTAAACGTGTGCAAAACGTAATTCTAAAAGACCACTTGATTTATGAGGAAATTTTCCTTGTATTTATAAAGGTGACACTTAAGATTGAGTTCAGACAAAAATTAGGCTCCAGTGTTATCGTGTTATCCAACACGATTTGACAGACATCTACAGGATTACTAGGAATAATTCAGTGAGCTGTATACATGTTAGCACTTTCAAGCGTGTAGAGTAACTCGGATTTCAAATGAACAGAAACAGATGGCAAATATAGATTGTTCCATTCGCAATACCTCTTTATTGGTAGGTAGAGTGAACAAGTAAATAATAAATGTATTTTCTATGGATACAATGTTGTGCCAATGATAAATAAAATAATTACTTCAAGGAATACTACAAAAACAACACCAAATACAGATTTCTATTTTAGCATTATTAATCTGGATATGGGAGCTGGAGATGGCATAAACGAGATATTAATAAAATAGCTACAGTTCATTCGATTTGCAGCACCTTGTTTTTTCCCTTAGGAGTTGGCAAATAATACATGTCAATTCAATAGTCTATAATTGTCATCTACAAAGAAACTGGTTTTATGGCTCGTGGAAAAATATTAATGTTGGCTAAATGTGATAAAAATCGACGACGATGATCGCGAATTTCCTCTTGCTCCTGTTACTGCTGCATTCGGTAATATGAATATGTTGATGATGATAGTGGTAGCAGAGGTGGTGATAGTGAAGATATTTGTCGTAGTGGTATTGGTAGTGGTAGTGATGTTGGTGATAGTGCTGAGACACACGTTTATTTTGGTAGGGGGTTTTGTTAATTAAAGTGTTGATTTATTAATTTATTTGAAAATACCTGGATGCTAACGTCAACTGCCGTTTGAGCTGATTTGTAACATTGATTGATTAGTATCTGTTGAAAGATGATGACATGATTATTGTGTACAATAACGTCTTTTATGAGGCAGGATGACACATTTAGAACGTTTCTCATACCGTCTATAATTCTGTGAAAAACGAGAATAAATTTTAACAGTACTACCTGCCACGTATTGATGTTTTTCTCACATTTATTATTTTGCGAATTGATATCTTCAATTTGAGTTCCAAATTATAGGTGATCTTTGCCTCCTACGGAGGTACAATATTTGCAAAGTCACATGCAGAGACTATGCTTGTAAATGGAACATGGATGTTCAATTGAAAGGTGAAAGTTTTACTCACAACGCCGAATATAGGTTATGTTAAGGCATGATGTCAACTTAACATGTGTAAATTTGAGAAAACTTCCATAATTTGTGTGAAATTATAAAGGAAAAGTCAACCACGGCGGCAGTTGAACGTAGAACGAAAAGACGGATGAAATATCGCTACACATTTTGCCCGGCGTGCTAACGATTCCGCCAGTTCACCCCATAATGCAAAGAGAAGATTGGAAGCTGGTCATGAAAAGGACTAAAATAAAAAAAAAATCACATCTACAGAAGTTTACTATACAGTTTTTAAAGAAACAATAAAGCATTTTCCTTGCGTGATGCATAAATTTAGTAACACACCAAATATATACAGATATTATGCAGTATGAAGTGGACTGATAAATTTCATATATAATTTGAAATATACTCAAATACAATGTATCGTATGATATATAGTTCTATGTATAGATCATAAATATAAATATGATAGAATAAATACAAAATTAAATGTGATACAATAAAATAAAAAAAAATTATTCTTTCTCTTCTGTAGGTAAAAATAAACACAAATTGAAATCGGAAACAATGAAATAAAGAATATTTTTCTCTTGTAGTATTTGGAAGCATGTACTAATTTTTTTGATTATATCTCAACTGAATTTGCAAACTTAATAAAAACTACTTCCCAAAATGTATATAACGTAATATAATACACTGTATCTGTATATATATATATATATATATATATATATATATATATATATATATATATATATATATATATATATATATATATATATATATGTATATATAAATATATGTATATATATATATATATATATAAATATATATATATATATATATATATATCAACAATACGCGCACACAAACACACACGCTCACACACACATACGTGCGCACACACACACACACTCACACACACACACTCACACACTCTCACTCTCTCTCACACACTCACATATATGCATACATGTACATATATACTGATTAGTCAGAGGGTTCATTAGAATCTAGGGGCACTAGTGTTGACTAGACATCATAACTTTCGGTTCACAGTGAGGTATAAACTGCTATTAAATGTCATTTGTTGGCAGCGTACCTAGACCCCGAAATTCAATATTAACCTTATAGATGCTACTTAGGTTTAGTTCTAGATATGGCGTAGGTATACATACATGTGTTTATTAAAGCAGACAAAACCAAATTATCCATGAAATAAACAACCACACACATAACTAACACATACAGGAAAACAAACTCCACCACTAATAATTTCATTAATGTAGAACAAAAAAAAAACTACAAGGTTTAAAGTAGGAGATAAAGTACAACAGTTTACCCCACGAAATCTTTTTGTAACGCCGAATGACCATAAATATAACTTCACGCAAAATCCTAGTAGGTTGATAAATACCACAAAAAAGTGAACCAGGAATTGTCAGTAAAGCCATATTAGATAATATCATATGACACTGTTAAATTTAGCTATAGTTGTCGATAACAGTCAACCACAACAAAGATAAACCTACCAGAAATACCTCGAAGATAATGTAACTGTAGATCTCCGAACTAATGTCCTCTGAATAATAGTTGTTTTGAGAAGAACTTATATACAAGGCCCAAATCATGAATTTCAACGGATTAACAAAGACATACATCGGAATGGTGCACCAGCATGACCGCAGCCACTTGGCTGAAACACATAAATAAATAAATAAAAATACGTTCAAGAAAGATACATACAACATCTGGTGTCATTCAAATAAAAGACATGTGACTTCCAATATGATATTAATATTGAAAGAAGAGAAGGAGTAAGCAACTCCCATATAATACGGAGTATTATTGCTAACGTCAGAAAATACAGGGCCAGTGTGTCAAATGTGGGCTTTGTAGTACTGAAAAGCTAAATGTCATCCAGTCACAAGAAAAACTTCTTAAACATTATGGACGAAAATGTCTCTCCTTTCATCCAGCACAGTTTTTTTTACCTCAAAAGTGAGATAATCACTCAGACGGTGTCATTCAAGAGTAGCGCCCCTTGATTTCTTTTGTTTACGAGCCTTTATTGTGAATTCTCGTGAATTTTTATGTTTTCATCCAAAATGGAGATGAACACCATCCCTTCATGTGATCGACGTGAAAAATTGCTCAGTTATTGAAATAATTTCTCAACATGAAATTAATGGTATCCTCAATACACAAATAAAGAAATTTTATCAAGCACTCACTTACTTTGTTCGAAATTTACTAATATATATATATATATCTATATCTATATCTATATATATATATATATATATATATATATATGGAGCTCGAAGTACATAATGCTATTAATATTAGTATATAATGCGTTTTGACCAGAAGAGGTCGAAAGCTTCTGGTGAAACCCCCTTCTCCTGTAGATATATCAGGAATTCTCCCAACGTAGAAAGCAATTTTTCGAATTCCTCAATCCCATTTAGAAACGTGAATCTTATGTCCGAGAATTGTATGCTGTTGACGTCATAAGACTTTATTAATATTTGAGAGAACTTGAAATAATTCTTTTTAGGAACTGGATCTTGAAGTGTATAAATGCTTTAAGCGATAGTTTCTACAATAGGCACAAGGCCTGAAATTCGGGAGAGGAGGATAGTCGATTCCATCGATCCCAGTACTCAACTGGTACTTAATTTATCGACTCCGAAAGCATGAAAAGCAAAGTCGACCTCAGCAGAATTTGAACTGAGAATGTGAAACCTGACGAAAAGCCGTTAAGCATGTTGCCCGGCGTGAAACGCTTCCGCGAACTCAAAACCTTATACATGCTCTAAATAGTCTTTGCTACTGAAAGCACAAGGCCTGTAATCTGGGTGTGGACACTAGTCGATTACATCGATTCGACCCCAGCACTTAACTGGTACTAGTACATATTTCATCGACTCCGAAAGGATGAAAGGCAAAGTCAATCTCGGTGGAATTTGAACTCAGGATATAGCGGCAGAGAAAATACCGCTAAGCATTTCGCCCGGCGTACTAACGATTCGGCCAGCTTACCGCCTTGAACATGCTCGAAATAATAACATGTAAATATTGGTACAATGATGGAAGGCGTGTCATATATAGATTCCAATCCCATGGGCAGCCTTTCGCTTTTGCAACAGAAAGAGGTTGAGTTTTTTTAAACCCAATATTACATGCTATCATATATAACTTTTATGGTGTTTGATATGTTTATAAAAAAAAAAAATTATGTTCTCTGGAAAGTTTATTAATTCTTATGACTTCGAAAGTGCACACCAATACACATACACGCCCCCCCAACACATATATATACTCTTTACTCTTTCTTTTACTCTTTTTACTCTTTTACTTGTTTCAGTCATTTGACTGCGGCCATGCTGGAGCACCGCCTTTAGTTGAGAAAATTGACCCCAGGACTTATTCTTTGTAAGCCTAGTACTTATTCTATCGGTCTCTTTTGCCGAACCGCTAAGTTACGGGGACGTAAACACACCAGCATCGGTTGTCAAGCGATCGTGAGGGACAAACACAGACACACAAACATACATACATATATATATATATATATATACACATATACGATGGGCTTCTTTCAGTTTCCGTCTACCAAATCCACTCACAAGGCTTTGGTCGGCCCGAGGCTATAGTAGAAGAAACTTGCCCAATGTGCCACGCAGTGGGACTGAACCCGGAACCATGTGGTTGGTAAGCAAGCTATATATATATATATAACGAAAGATGAGCGAAAGAAATTGCTTTATTTCTGGAAGAGAATGTTAAAGAGACGGTGAAGAAAGGCAGAAAGATAGACAGATAGGAAGAAAATAATAAAGAGAGATAAATAGAAATGGAACTATAGAAGAACCCTGGAAGCAACTGAAGATTTCAAGTGACCAGCTCACAACTGTGGCGTAACAACATATGACACTAGTACAAATAGCCTACTCATTTTTGAATTTTACATTATCTCCGTCAATTTTCTTGACGCATCTGTGAATTAAATCAAGAAAATTGCGCACACTCAAACTGATATTGCTTACGTTTTCGTTTGTATCGCCTCTGGGTGAAATGTTGGAAACATTTATTTATTAATAGTGACATAGTTTTGAGGGAAACAGGCATCTATGTACTTCCTGTCCATATCTCTTGGCGTCAATCTAAAAATTCTGATCGTAAAGTGTTGTTTTATTTTTGGTCGATCAATTTCGCGGTATTTTATTTCTCTCTCTCTCCCTCACACCTACACATTCACACACACATGCACAATATATGTATATATATATAGCTGCATATACATACATGTATATATGTATATATACATACATATATATATATATATATATATATATATATATATATATATATATATATATATATATATATACATATATATATATATATACACACATACATGTATATATTGTATGTATGTATATACGTGTATATGTACCTATATATATATATATATATATATATATATATATATATATATATATATATATATATATATATATATATATATATATATATATATATATACATATATATATATATGTAGCAATGCTGGTGCTCCCTGCACTCTTCCTCACTGGTTAGTCACGATGAATTATTTCCCATTTGGTTCTGAATTGCGTCTAGCCACCGCAATTTGTTTTTACAATTTTCACATGACCATTTTGCGGAATTTCTTGTCGAGTTTCCTGTGGTAATCTCAAATGATCAGGCTTTGAAGATGCTTTCTTGTACTTTCCATGATCTGTCCTGTCCCTTATGTCCCAGAGGTGTTCAATAGAGTTCATATCTGGTGACTGGTTTGCCCATGGACCTTTTTAATGCTATTCTCATCCAACAAAACTTGTGTTATTTTAGCCGTGTGACATGGAGCACCATCTTTCGTAAATAAAGATCCTTCTTCAATCATTTCAGCAATGGAGGAGATTGGAAGGAATCCTTTCTGCAATATGAACACATATTTATCTAAGTTTATGTTTCCCTCACACTCCACCAGCTCAGATTAACCATTGCTCCTCAGACCATCACTGAATATCTGCTCTGTGTCATTGTTGGCTGCAATATTTTCGCATCAAATTCTTGATCACAGAATCTTCAGACCCACACTCGACCACTGTCAGTAAATACCACAAATCTGGACTCATCAATCAGAGAATGAGAGTCCCGAAATGTTAGTGGCCTCTCCACAATCTCACTGGCCCAATCTTTTCTCCACTTGATATTGGCTGGTCGAAGTAACTTCCTTCTTGTTGCTCTGCCATAGTAACTAAGTTGGTGGAGATACCTGACAACTGTTCTGGGACGTCAACTTGTTCTGCTATGTTAAAGGCCTTGTGATATGGGTGAGGTGATGTGGATTCCTTTTTCCCTCTATGGTGAATTGCACGATCACTCAATTAACTGTAGAAAGCAGGATCCCAACGTTTTCTATAATTAGAATGACTACAATACGGCTTCTTTGAAATTCAGACAGTTCCAAGGATTCTTTTGTACACGGCATGATTAAACAGTCATATATAGAACTTGAAACGTAAAAATACCAGTTAATAAAAGTAAAAAAAAAAACCTTTATAAGTTAGATTAAACATAAAACGATATTTTATGTGGTGTCTATTTACTTCTGTCTTCTCTCTCTTTCTCTCTATCTCTCTCTCTCTCTCTCTCTCTCTCTCTCTTCTCTGTATATATATATATATATATATATATATATATATATATATATATATATAAAGAAAGAGAGGGAGGGAGAGAGAGAGAGAGAGAGAGTAAGAAAAGGATAGAGAGATACGATGATTTATGGTTTGAATTTTAGATAAATATATTTTTGTTTTAAATAGCAAACTTTTAGTAAGCATTTATTTTCGGTATATGTAACTGTCTGAAATAAAGTAGGTGTACAGCTCCTGAGAGTGAAATATATATATATATATATATATATATATATATATATGTGTGTGTGTGTGTGTGTGTGTGTGTGTGTGTGTGTGTGTGTGTGTGTGTGTGTGGATGTGTGTGTGGATGTGTGTGTGGATGTATGTATGTATGCATATATGTATCAATGAAAAAAACGTAATGCATAGGCAACTAAATGCAATAAATATCACTATCAGTTATCACCTGAGACATTAGCTCATATTTTAGCGAAAATCTTAAAAGTTTATGGGTTAGGAATAACAGAAAAAGATAACATGTTCCTTCACATAAACCAGAGAATACATTGGCTCGATAAGCTAGGAGGAGAAGTTTTCATTTAGTAGATTACCAAGAGGGTGAACGGGCGAGATAGGTAGATAGACTGTTATAGTGATAAATAGATATACGTATGTATGTATGTATGTATGTATGTATGTATGTATGTATGTATGTATGTATGTGTATATATATATATATATATATATATATATATATATATACATGTATGTATATATATGTATATATATATATCTATATCTATATATATGTATATATATATATATATATATATATATATATATATATATATATGTATATATAAACACATGTATGCAAGTGTGCTTCTATGTTAGCATGTATGAGTGTGTATGTATATGTATATACATACATATATATATATATATATATATATATATACAGATATAGGGCAGGGAATTGCCAATTAGTAATAAAATTAATAATTAACAATTTTGCCAAGTAGTTCAGTATGAAAAAAACCTTTATCGGTAAAACCATTTATAATCATAAATATATAGGGCTTAGCATGAGATGCTTCACCAACATACTGAAAATTTAGAAATAGCAGTCAAAGAACTACTGATTCCAAACTACAAATTTTTTCTCTAACAGATGGCGATATTTAGGGCACACACAGAACAAAGACAGAAGAGAAAAGCAAAAACAAACCTGCCTTTAGTTAACCATGTGCGACGTTTCACGGTTAAGAGTATAAAGCTACCCTACTCCGATCATCAGCATGGTGTTCGATAAATTTGAAAGTGTCTATATACTCATGGGGATTTGACCATGCGACATCAAAAACACATGAGCAAAGTTCTTTTTTAATCTAAAATATACACTCCTTCATTTTCTACAATGCGCTTTCACTTGTTTGGTAGACTTGCAAAGCCCCTCTTCTAAAATTCATGTGACCTTGACGAAAAATACTCCTCCATTACTGTTCTGACCTCGTCTACAGAATTCATATTTTTTCTCTCCAAATAATTTTGAAGACTGTGAAGCAAATGATAATCGAATGGGGCAATGTTCGGCGAATATGATAGATGGAGCATCATTTCAAACTGCTACTGCATTTCGAATGTCATCATCGTTGTATGTGGCCGAACATTATCCTGATAGAAGAACACATTTCGTTTCTTGAAACCAATGATGGTGTTTTTTTTTCTTCTAGCGCAGGTGTCGATGAATGGTTGAATGACCAAATCCAAGTTTCTCTGCTAGTTCCTCAACAGTTACGATGGGATTTGCAGCACGTCCTCATCGCGCTTTACAGATCTTCCAGAGCAGGGCTCGGCTTCTAGGCAGTAGTTTCCGGCTCTGATTTACTGGAACCACCGTTGACACTGGCTTACGCTTGATGTCCGATCGCCATGCATTGTTATTCCTCGCATTTTCCTTTGCGTTTTTGTCTTTATTGAACTCATAAAGCAAAATTGCACTTCCATTATAACTTTGAATAAATAACTTAAAATAGAACTGCTCTCTTCAAAACATACACTAATAATAAGAACAAGGTAAAATTACTACCTGCATTTATAGCAAGTTGATGCAGGTAGTTTAACCTATCTGACTTTTAGTTTATGCAATTGAAAAAATCGCATTATTTACGGGGTGACCCAATATATACACGCGCACATATCAATACATACACTCAAACAAGTAGATTGTGGTTTGGATGGATCAAAAGATCGTATTTGTATTTAAATATTTTCATCCGGCCTTTATATCGATATAAAGACCAGCTTGCATAAATTAATGAGAACTACAATGATTTAGATCTTTGTTCTTTGCCATTTCAACATTTGTTTCGTGTGTTTCGGTTGTTTTGTTTTGAACAAAGTTTCTATCAAATAATTAAATCTTTTAAATTATTACGCTGACTGATAGTCGGCAAGTCTAATTTGGCGACGTTCAAAATAGTGTGATTCTATGGATTAGATTTGCCTACAAATAATACTAAATGTTGATTTAGATTGTTCTATTGGCATTTGTCTTGTAAGCTATTAAATGTTACTCTAAGAAGAACTAGATATTTAGCTGAAGTAGAAATCTGTTGAATTCTGCTAAGCTTTCTTCCTTGGTAGTTACACTATCAACAACAGTGCAAAATCATCTTGGTATGACAATATACCATATATCGTCATATTTATATGTGTCGGATGGCATGATGCAGAATGATGACTGTGTTTTTTGCAAATTATACCCGTTGTGATTTTTACGTTATTTTTTTATGTTTAGAGAAAGCAGCGTTGTAGTTTGTATTCTTTGTCAATTCCAAGTTTGGGCATAAACTATTCCGAATGATGCTGATTTCTTAACGGCGATCAAATGTTTTTTTCCCGTAAAATTTCGATATATATCTTTTGACACAAGTAATACAATTTTTCTACATTTTGTTCCACGTATCACGTAACTGTATTTGCATATTCTCTGGCAAACTTGTTACCTATGGCACTAGCTCTAGAATATAGTGTTTCACATGTAAAAGAACGTATTATTTTCAAGAATAAGTGTGAGAGCGTCTAATATAAAGTTTGTGACAAACTTACATGGATGCACTCTTCTATATTTTTCCATCCAAACTTCGTTCATCATTATTCTTAAATTATGTGGAAGATTTGATGCATGCGTTTACTCCATCAAAATTAATCAGCAATGTATTCGGTTCTTTTGGTTTCAATAGATGCGACCAGAAATCCATATAATGACGTAGAATCAGGTATCTCTGTTCAGAGTGTGGTTTCGAAGTAAAGTCAATAAGAACAAGCGACCTCCATCCTAAACATACATACATG
>NC_142930.1:134611756-134621756 GCF_046866305.1 Octopus bimaculoides
AACCGCTCAACTTTTCAAGCTAACCTGTCTTATCTTCCTTTCTCATCGCATTCCTTGTTGTCATCTGGGCATGCTATATCTACAATCTAGCATAGTTCGATTTCTTTCTCAATTAAGAATATGTCCGGCTTCCTATTCTCTATCTCATGGTCGCACTGAATCATAAAATCTCACCGGATGCCTTCAGGTTTGCGGTCGTACCAAGCTTTTGACCTGTCAAGTCCATAATTAACTCCATCACTGGTCGTAAAGCTGCATGGCAGAGAATCATAAAAGGGAAATCAAAGGAAGAGAGAATCTAGAAATGGTACACTCATTTCTACAACTTACTTGGGAAGGATCCAGAAGTTGACAGTGAAACAGAAAATGAAGAATTAGCAAAGATACTTGATGGTTTGCAAATCGACGATGGAGACTTCACAAAACAAGAAATAGAAAGAGCTACAAGTAACCTGAAAGAAAAGAAAGCACACTGGTCCTAACAACATCCCACCAGAAGTACTAAAAAGATGTGATTTAGACGACATCATTTTTGAATTTGCAAACAAACTGCTAAATGACAATGTCAAGTCAGAACAATGGTCTGAGATAGACTTGCTACCACTGCTCAAAACGGGAGAGAGACCTAAGCGATACTGGGAATTATAGAGGGATCAGTCTCAGTCTGTCTTCTATTTTTGCATAAATGGTCAATTGCGACCAAATCAAAATGGATTCAGATAAGGACGGTCAACATCTCACATTGTTGAACTTAGAAGACTGATAGAGGTTGTTAAGAACCATAGGCAGGAAGAATATCATTAACTGTGTAAACCTTAAAAAAGGCTTTTTATTCAGTACATAGAGGAATGGTGATGAAGAAACTTAAAGTATATGATATTCCACCAAGAATTCTGAAAGCAATAAGTAAGCTGTATGAGAAAACCAGAACGAAAGTGATCACTCCTGATGGAGAAACGGACTACTTTGAAGTCAAAGTATTCAACCAGGAAATGCCTGTGTCAGTGAAAGTGAGAGATGGTATGTCACTGAAGGTAGTTGAAGATTTCAAATACCTTATTGCGCGGACACAAAATACTAAAAAGACATTGTATCGAGGAAAGCACTTGCCTTGAGCGCATGCCATAATTTGAGAAACGGATAGAGTTCAAAGCTTGCATGGGAATTGGAAGTGATGTTGTTTCTGGCAACATCGGAGTCTGCTCTTCTATACGGGACTGAAACATGGTCGCTCATTAAAGCATTGAAGAAGCAGTTGGACGGTTGTTATGCGAGGTTGCTTGGAATGGCACTCAATATCTCTTGCAAGAGTCATACAACAAACGCCGAATTATACCAGGGACTACCAAAAGTAACATTGAATATACAGCATAGAAGGATGAGGCTAGCTGGACACTGCATCAGACACACCGATGAATTACTAACAAGCTAGTGCTCTGGCAACCAACAGAAGAAAGAACCAAGAGAGGAAGGAGGAAGACGAACTATATCGACAATTTGCTGGCGGATACTGGTATGGAAGTGGTACAAGAATTGAGGACCATATGGAAGATCGAGATGAATGGGGAAAACGTGTGGAAACAGTCTTGAGGTGTCCTACGGGAATTAGGATATATATATATATATATATATATATATATATATATATATATATATATATATATATATATATATTTGGGGGCTTCCATACAGTTCCCATTTTCCAAATTTCCCCTTATGGCATTGATTTGCGCCGGCACTTAGAAAAAGACATTTGACTAATATGTCCGCAAGGAAACTGAACCCGAAGCCACACTTCTGATCGTTCAGTCTCACTGCGGACAAACAGGGCAAGTGTCTTGTATTACGGGAGCGATCTGTACAGGAAACTACATGTCTCCAAGCGAGTTTCTTAACGGCACAGCCCTACTTAATCCTTAGTCTTATTCCACTTGTAAGCAAACAATTGGAACACGTTATATCACTACATCATCTATCTACCTTTGTCATTTTCAGAAACCCAACTGATAAATAATTCATATGAAAGGCATATCATTTAAGATATTGAAATGCGCACTGTGAGAATATGGCATAAAATGTACAAATTGAATGTGCGTATGAATCTAAAAACAAAAACGCAAAAGAGAACAGAAACAACCTGTACCGTACGAAAATTATGACAATCTAAATAAAGGACTAGCCTGAGTTCTTCAGTCATGCAAACAAAAAGAAAATGCATAATTAGACACGAGGCGAGCATGTTTCGATACTCATGAATATATTTGGAGCGACACACAACCCCACACAAAATACATACTAAATAAGTTAAGTAAATGGCTAGGAAGGAATAGCTACTTAAGAAGATTGATCAAACGAAAAATAAATAAAATAAAACTAAAAGTTTCAGAAATTGAAATAGACTATGTAAAGACACATTGCATTAGGAAAGCCTAAGGAAAACAAAACAAATTGCATTAAAATCATTGAAAATGGAAGCCTAGCATGTCCAAAATAAATTACACTAAATACAAAGAAACACAACAAATCCCAAATGTGGTACATCTGCTGAATTCACAATGATAAAATCCAAATGAGGGCAGCAGAAACAAAAATATAAATAAAATAAATTACGAGAATACAAGAAGATACGAAGGAAAAGATCATAGAAGAAAACAATGACCGTAACAATAAAATGATCTTAAAAAATCAAAAAGCCATAAAATGATCTTAAAAAAATCAAAAAGCAATAAAATTTTTTTCTTAACTCACTTTCCAAGAATAACGTTCAGTGATAGAATAGCAATAATAATAAGAAAGTAAAGTACAGACCTGGTCACTACAGACTTATTTGTAATAAATGCAAACATAAACACAAACATCAATAAATGGCTGAAGATATGGAGGAACCACTTTATTTACTAAAGTAAGTATTTTTTTTAGATCTCCTTACATAGGAATATCAAAACCCCAAACCAAAATATAGGAAAGAGATGTACAGATTATATTAAAATAAAAAGAAGTGGATGCTATCTCTAGCTTTAAGGAAATCGATAACAAAATGACACAACTGAGGAAAAGGAGATACAAGTACAAGGGAAACAAGTTTTACTATGTCCAACAATAAATAAATAAATAGATAAATTAATAAAATAATATAAAGTAAAACTAATTCGTGCGAAATCATGAAATGCATGGAATAAAAAAAAATCTTTGCTAAATAACTAACAATCTACAGAAACACAAAACGACAATGGTTCTTTCAAGGAAGCGAAAGGCTTCATTGCAGCCAGAATATTTATCGAGAACATGGTAAAAATATGATATAAACAAAGAGAGGGTGAGCAAGAAAAGAATTAGAGGAATTTAGAGCAGAAAAGATTAGTCAATTCAAGGAACAGAGCATCGGGAAAATTTCTCACGGTTACAACAGATATATTAACCCATATACTGGAAATATAAACCAAAGCCCCCCCCCCCCCCCCCAAAGGTTCTCAATTGGTCTTCAAAATATTTATCAAGAACGACTAAGTTGAAAGCAGGGGAGTTTAAAGTAGTTGTTGACAATAGCTGACTGCCTCTCTGATAGGAAATGGTTTTTTCCCAAAATCTATAGAAACCAGAAACATCACCCAAACTACTTACGTGTAACAGGCCTTTGTAAAATTGAAATGGTGACGGAAGAAGAAATCGAGGAGTGCCTCGGTGAAATTGTCAATGAAGCCACATACATCAAGAGAGGAAGAAAGTTCGGTGCGGTTGAGGTGAGATTCGCCACTATAGAAGAGGCAACCAAGCATGCAACCAACATATTAAGAAATGAGAAAATAGCATTGCTACCAAGCTATAGAGGAAGAAGAAGTGTAAAAAATACGAATTCCGAGAGTTACACCAGATATTAAACCAGAGTGGTTGGTTGCAACAGTGCTGGCTGCAACCAAGGAGGAGCCGGAATTGGGACTAGTGGCGAAAACAAAAGTGTGCCACATTCGAGGACATAGAAAGAATTCCCTACCAGATAGAAGTAGAGGATGAGAGAACGCTAAATGTTGTAGTCGAGGGAAGGAAACCAAATTGCTACATATGCGGGGAAAGAGGTCATGTGAAGACCAAATGCCCCCTATATGAGTTCACACAGCCACAGCAAGAGAAAGCACAAGCAGAGGAGGAAAACATTGTAGACAACACGGAGGAAATAAAAGAGACAGAAGTGTGAAACAGAGAAAACAAAGGAGAAGAACGAAAATGGAGCTATTAACCCTAAAAAACGAAAGAAAAATAAGTCAAAGGAACGGTTAACAGAAAACATAAAAGAGATAGAAAAGCCAGAACCTAATAATATACAAGAAGAGGAGGAGAGAACGGATAAAGATGTGAAATACAAGGGGCTTTTGATAAAGTACGAGAATTGCGAGCAGATGGAGAGAAAAGTCGAGAGGTTAAAAGAAATAATAAGAGTGAAAATGCCAGAGAAATGTGCTGAAAAATGCATTTTGATACGTGAGGAAAGATACTTCGAGTGCATAAAAGAACTTGGTGAAAATATAATAACGAAACGGATATGGTTGGTGGAGACACCACCCCCTAGAACTGATTATTTGAAGTTGTTAAGGACGGACGTAACAATGATAAATGGAAGAAAGGTAACGCGAGTGTTTGGATTTTTTGAGTTAGAAAACCGTTAAAATGTTTACATGACGTTGAATGTAAAAGTGAAAAACTGGATAAATGTAACCACCCGACTTCGGGGATCGAGTGGACATTGCGCCTCATTTTTTCATTCTTGCATATTATCATTTTATTTTAATTACCCCGATTTTATGTTTGCGTTTTGTACTGTCTTTATGTTTTGTAGTGTCTTAAAAAAAATTCTTTGTGTAGCTCTTTATGGGTAATAAAGAAATCGGTATTTCGTCTGTCTGTATGTCTGCCTGTCTGAGTTCAAATCCCGCCGATGTCGACTTTTCCTTTCATCCTTTCAGGGTCGATAAATTAAGTACTAGTTGCATAATGGAGTCGATCTAATTGCCTGGCCCCCTCCCCCAAAATTTAGGGCCTTGTCCCTAGAGTAGAAAATTATATATATATATATATATATATATATATATATATATATATACACATACTCACACAGGCACACACCACACTCACACACACACATCACCCTAAGTTGTATGCTGCATATAATAAATCATTAGAAATGCTACTCTAGACCAAAAAATCGATTTACGTACGAAAACGATAAGACATTTGGCTTAGTAAAAAGTGTCAAGAAATCTTGAAGAGACGGAATATAATAAACACACTAATATTATTCTGGATAAAGAAACTAAGATAAGAGAATTACATTAAATATAGACTTACAATGTACAATACAAAGCAATATAAAAATAACATTAGAAATAATGCTGTAGACGCACTGGTAAACGTAACTAAACAGAACTAGGATGTGGAATGACCGCAAGTTTAACCCAGTGGTATGGAGTTACAAAAATATAGCTACATGAGAGAAAACCTGAGTAACAGAATAGTTAGCGCATCGACAAAACGGTTAGCCGCATTTCTTCCGGTTTTTTATACTGTGAGCTCAGATCTCGCTGAGGACAAATATGCTTATCATGATTTTGGGGTTGATAAACTAAGTACCAGTTGAGCATATTAGCGTGTGTGTGTGTAACTCCTAAATCAACTATTTTAAAGTATTTATGATTATCTGTCCGCCGTTTTTTGTTTGGCTTTGATATGGATTCCGTTTATTATTATTATTATTATTATTATTATTACTTTCGTTATCATCTATCAGGTCTGTTTCCTGTTCTTGCCGAGTGCCTTCCTGAGACTTAGGGCAGAGAAACGCAATGTATACATTTATAAGCCATTAAAATAATCACACCAGATTGTTCATTTACAAAGTCATGTGATAGAAAAAAGGAGAAGAAAGACAGAGAAAAATAAAAAATAAGAAATAGAGAAGTAAACAAAGAAAACAAAGAAAATAAAACAAAGGGCAAAAAGGAAATAAAATTTACAGCAACAATGCCTTTCTCAATACGTGTGACGTACCAGTTAATACAATCTTTTGCACTCCTGCATGGATGGTAATCTAGAGCTCATTCTCAAATAATTTTCAGTTCCTTATTTGATCATTCGAAGTGCTACTACAATCACTGGTATTGTAACCGTCTTGAGATGCTATTCGTGCTCCAACTACTGTGTGGTATTATTAGATGTTGTTTAGTCTTGACTTTTGTCTTGTTCTTGGGATGATCATAAATATGTGATGGTTGGTGGAGATAGTAGGAGAAAGTGAAGCACCTTGGTGAATAGACCGAATTGCATGAGAAGGAGATCTACAATGGGACTTCGCATTCCTGTGCAATCAGAGGACAAAAGAAGTGTCACACCCTTGCGGTCAGCAGATGTAAAATGTGTTTACCACTACTAGTGATCAATGAGAGCGCTGATCTTGGCCTTGGAAAGAACTAATTCACCTTGTTCTGTTTTAAAATTGCTGATAGAAAATGATATACTAGCTGCACCCGTGAAAAATTCACGGTAAACAAAGACTGTAAGCATCTATAAACAGTGTACTGGTGCCATGAGAAATTTTTGTATATTATGACTATCTTTACGTCCTGAGTTCAAATTCTACCGAGGTCGACTTTGTCATTCGTCCTTTCGAGGTCGATAAATTAAGGACCAGTTGTGTACTAGGGTCGATCTAATCAACTGATCCACCCCCCACAAAAAATCCAGGCCTAGAAAACTATATTGTGAGAGTTACAGAATATAGAAAGTAATAACACCAATGACTATATAATCCAACCAAAATATCTGTTACACAAACGTAAACGGAATTACTATTTAAACTTAAAATACATTCTAGATATTCAAAGAACCTTCTTGGTTTAGTGGTACAGAAAGTTTTTCTGGTATTCTTTTATTCTTTTACTTGCTTCAGTCATTTGGCGGTGGCCATGCTAGAGCACCACCCATTAGTCGAAGAAATTGACTCCTGGTGATTATTCTATCAGTCTCTTCTGCTGAACAGCTAAATTACAGGTGCGGAAGCGCACCAGCATCTTTTGTCAAGCAACGGTGGTGGTGAGACAAGCACACAAACACACAACACACACACACACACACACACACACACACACACACACACACACACACACACACACACACACATATATATATATATATGACGGGCTTGGAGGTAGTGGTGATGTTGGCTGGTGCGATTTTGTGGTTTATTGGTATACCGAAAGAGATCCAGAAGGCCCCTAACTGGTTCCCTGGTCTTAAAGGTGTAATGTGCATGTGTAATGATGACACAACAACAAATGAGCCAGAAATTCTAACTTAAATAATATAGAAAGAAGAAGACAACGTTGTATTCCGAAGCCAAAAGTTGCATTTTAGCTGAGGTGTAATTTTATAATGGAAACAAATTCAAAATTTGAATTTTGGAGCGAAACACACGGGTGTGGCTGTATGGCTGCAGTTGAAATGGGCTAAAACAAATGTGCTTGTGCGTGTGTGTGCGTGTGTGTGCGTGTGTGTGCGTGTGCGTGTGTGTGTGGTTTCTATTAATAGCAGTTTAAGGTTAGTTGTAGAAAGGAATTCAAAACGGCAACACGCACATACACATACATGCACGCACATACACAAACACATACCCAGAGGGAGAGGCAGACAGACAGACAGTAAGTGTCAGTCCACAACGAAGTCTTCCCCTCTCTCTCTCTTCCTACCTGTTTCTTTGCCACTGACTGGAATTGTTTTAGTTGTCTTCAAGCTCTTTCTCTCTCACCATCTCTCTTTCTCAGTTTTTCTCTTGTTATTTAAACAATAAATGTCCAAAATGATTCAGTGTTTCAATTGAAAAACATATACGCTGAGAACTACGTTAATGTTATGCATGTCTGTGGAGTACTCAGCCATTTTTGAGTTAATTTTATCTTCGTGTGCTAAGGAAAAGTGAAACCGACATCCAATATTTGCTGTGTTATGTATCACCATTGCTTGACAACTTTTCTTTGGATTTAAGCATCTACTATCTCTCTCTGTTTCTCTCTTTCTCTGTCACTTGTTTGTGTCACTCTTCTCTCGCGCTTTTGATGTAACAATGTGTATATGTTGGTTGCAATGAAGCAGCTCTCTAACAGTCCGATAAGTGCAAAGCCATTTACCGTCAAGTAGAAAAGGTCAGTGGTGTTTGGACTGCCCGTCTGTCGGTCAGGATTGTCACTAGGGAATTGAAATGACAAGGTATGTAATGAAGATTTCCGAAAATTCTGTTTCTTATCCCAGTATTACCAGTATGTTGTTAGTTGAGATCATTGAATTCGAAGACGAATACTTCAAGAGAAGCCAAAGTGTGACATATACTCTTAATGAAAGAGTAGATATAATCAAAATGGTGAAACGATCAAATGTATCTGGAGAAGTTAAGTGGAATATTTAGTCTCAATAAACAGTCTTTGTTACTGATGTCTTTGTAAGAGGGAGATAAAGCACGGGAAGAGTAGAATCTACTTATGCGCTAATAACATCGTTTGACGTGACATTTAAGAGCCCTAATGTATAGAGGCTGGAGAGTAGAAATGGTCCATAAATAGGGTTTGAGATGTTTGTGTCTCAGAGCAAAATGTTACGTAAATATCTAAAAAAATTGGAGAAAACATTTTAATACAACGTTCTGATATTCTGAAATACAAGAAGTGATTCATGTCACTGTAGATGTAATATCAGTTGAAGAAATAAGAACATAGAATGAAAGTGACATCTGGAATTGCAAAAGAATGCTAGATAAGTATATGACAATGAGAGCAGTATTGTTGCTCTTTTGTATAAATAGTAAAATGTTAAATTTAAGAAAAAAATAGAAATATTATTACAATGACTAAAATATCTTAAATCCAAATCACAGAGAGTAAGAAATGCAGTGGTATAACCATCAGCAGTAAAGGATCAAAATCCTTAAGTTTGGTTATCTTGAATAATGTACAAATTCCATTGAAGTCATTACGATGGACAAGCAATATTGCAGCGAATACGAGACTAATGACCGTACACGATTTCTGAGTCATCATACGTTAAAACATTATGTGAACGTGAGACATCGCTTTATAATAGCTAACGTAGTAGTCTATAAAATCTATTATGATTGTCTTTTTATGGACTTTGAAAAGGTAGTGTACATAAGATTACAGCTAGGAAGGTAACACTTTATATAGTTTTCAGGAAAATCACGTGAATCTAATTGAAGCTATATGTCAGCAACGAAATTGCGAAAAAGGGATAGAAGCTACTGCTTCTGTTTCTTAATTTTTCTCCATTAAAAAGGCGACGAGCTAGCAAAATCATTAGCAAGCCGGCAAAATGCTTAGCAGCATTTAATCCGTCCTTATTTACAGTTCAAATTCTACCCAGGTCAACTTTGCTTTTCTTCATCTTTTCGGGGTCGATAAAATAAGTACCAGTTGAGAACTGAGATCGATGTAATCGACTTACCTCCTCTCTCGAAATTGCAGGCTTTGTGCCAAATTTTGAAATCAATTTTAGTTCCACGAGTTAGTGTATATAACCTGAATGCATCTATAGCTGCTTGCAGGCACAATATTGTACAACATACATACATATATGTGTATGCATGTGTGCATACACACATATATTCACATGTGTGTGTGTGTGTGTGTGTGTGTGTGTTTTAAAAAACTTTTTTGCAATGAGAGTCAGTAAACATTTGTAAATGCGTATTTGTTTCGATATTTAATTCATATAAAGATGTGCTTATATACAGTTATCATTAGATCTGTCTTTGTATCTATCTACTCTTTGGATGTATATTTCATTTACATATTTTTCTGTGGGCTATTTTATCTAGAGATTTGCTTGCTTTGTACACTATTTGTTATTGATCTACTTCAGTGGTATTAGTGATAATTTAGTCTATTATTATTATTAAGCTAATCCCACAAGAACTAAAAAGGGAAAAATCCTATATTCACACATAATT
>NC_142930.1:134626756-134656756 GCF_046866305.1 Octopus bimaculoides
CCGGACACGATACACTAAGTATTAGTTATTTATGTTGCTCTGGTAAAAGTTCGATACTGCAACTTCAGTTGAAGTGGCAAAATGCCTTGAAATTGAATTGACTTGAGATTCGAAATTACTCGTGAGAACTTGACCATGAGAATAGGACCACTGCCAAGTTTAGTTTTAACACTTTACATGCCATTCATAATATATTCTGCCTTACAAATTTTCAGGCGTTGATAACTTACGTTCCAGTGAAAATACTTTGTAGAATATTGTAGAGTTCTGTTGAGATATCAGTTTTGATGATAGATCCACTTCAATGAAAGGGCTATTGCCTCTCTAACGAAACGTTGATTTTATCGGCACTGGGAAGAATAAATTAATATTGGTTATAGAAGATTCTTTGAGTGCTGGGAATTGTTCTCAAATGAAATCTGCGAAAGCCTTTTGATTTCAACTATGAATTTTTCCGACGTAAGTTAGTCACGTCCAGATGAAAGCTGTTCAATTTTCCCCGATCCCGTTCATTGAAGGACCGCAAGATGATCGAGTTTGTAGTGTGTCGAGAATAAGATGGTACGCTTTGCATCATATACACCACTTTGTAGACATGCGAAACATTTACCTATTTAAAATTTTCATATTCCTTTGTGTTAACAGATTTGTTATGGCGAAAAAAACAAAGAGTAGCAGAGAGAGAGAGAGAGAGAGAGAGAGAGAGAGATAGAGAGAGAGAGAGAGAGAGAGAGAAAGAGAGAGAGAGAGAGAGAGAGAGAGAGGGAGAGAGAGAGAGAGAGAGGGGGATACAAATTAATTGAGAAAGAATAATGTATTTTCGCCTCAGTTTCACACATGGAAGGATATGAACAATTAGCCTTTCGGCTGATAGTGGCCATTTTGTAAACACAGGCAGTTCATATATATATATATATATATATATATATATATATATATATATATATATATATATATATATATATATACTCACATATAGACATATATGTATATAAATGTATATATGCATACATACATACATACACACATATATATATATATATATATATATATATATATATATATATATATATATATATATATATATATATATATATATATATATAAACTGCCTGTGTTTACAAAATAGCCGAGGCGAAGATACATTATTCTTTATATATATTTCCGAATGTATTGTTGCTCTGTTGAGACATTGAAGTCTTTACAGCACATTATGATACACTTAATTTACATAGAGAGAGAAAGAATGAAAAAAAAGAGATATATTGAAGAGACTGAGTGAAATAGTGCATGCTGAGGATCAAAAAATATGCCAATTGAAATGCTGAGAAGAAAAACAGAATCGTAAAAACTACACCTAACACTCATAAAGCACTAAATTTCTCGACTCGACGCTCACCTAAAATGTATAATCAATATTGATATTTTATGCAGACCTATTGTATTAAATAATCCTCTAGAAGAAAATATAGCGTCAATGGTGTACTAATAAAATTATGTCTCCTAAAGATCGATCACATTCGATGATATATTTGAAAAAAAAAATAAAGAAAAAACAAAATAGTTTTCACACTATGCATTAAGTAGAGTGATGAATTTCATAAGTAAACATCATTGCAGTCGTAAATTCATGGATGATCGATGGTTAAACAAATTAGTGAGGTTATATCATTATGTAACATGTTTTCGCCTTTCTTAATAATATATTTAGGCATTCGATTTTATTAGTCAGTACACAGTTGCCCCATAGATAACAATGAAAATTTACTGTATAGACATCGAAAAGTCGATGGACATACGATTGAGAGCGGAGAAAATTGTACTTGCTTTAATGACTTATAAAAGTTTACATACCATGTTCAAATCTTGCCACAGTCAAGCATGACATTCCTCCTTCCGGGGTCGTTAAAATGAAGTATCAATAAAGTATTTGGATGGATAACTTCGAGTAACCCTATAATTAAAATTGCAGTCCTTGTGCCTTGTTCGAAAATTACCTATTTTAATTATTAGTGTTATTTACTTTTAAGCTGCATATTTGTTACAATCGCATGCCGACACACTCAGTGACCTGGGCGAGTGTAGAATGAGAGATGTTTCAATATTACTGAAAGCTTGGAGAGTGTAAGTGGCAGAGGTAGTAGCGAAATATTTACATGTAATACAACAGAGAGATTTAAATTGCCAAGTTCTTTCTAAGGATGTGGGCAGTACACGTTAGCAACATATTTTCGATTTCTTTGAGACATGATTCTCCTGGGATGTGGTCTAGATGTTTCAGACCTCCCCTCTTATCATACCTAGAGCGTCTACAATAAGAGGAACAGTTATAGATGCCACATTGTTTTTGTATTTCAATTTCCAGGTTCTTATATTTAATGAATTTGTCAAACGTATAATTATTATTATCATTATTATTATTATAATTATAATTATTATTATTATTATTATTATTATTATTATTATTATTATTATTATTATTATAATTATTATTTATTGTCTTTGCACAACTTCTAACGCTAGCGATGTACTTCGGTGCCAGCGGTTCACTACCAACCCTTATTTTTCAAGCACCATCCGGGGTATTCGAGCAGTTCCATGCAGTGCTGTTTCTGCAAAGGACCCACCCTTACTGCAGCCCCTATTTGTTACATTTACTTTTCAAGATTTGTACACACTGTTCCCAGGGCTCCGACGATTATTGTTACTACTGCCACATTTTCCATCGACCAAAACTAATTAACATAACATACTAACATGTCACGTCTATCGACTTTTCTTTCTCCCTTATCGCATACCTTGTTGTCATCTAGGCATACTCTATCTATGATCGAGCATCGTTCAATTTTTTCTCAATTAACACTGGTTTCTTGTTCTCTATCTCATGGTCGCGCTGAATCGTAAAATAGTAAAATGGACAGCTTTTTCTCTTGGCAGTTTTAAAAAATATTGGCCACTTTACTCGTTACCTGGGATCTGTTTTACCCACCTAATGATTTGGACGAAACTAGACCCGAGTGCTTAAACGAACCCATCCGTGCAGCGCTCTACAATGTTGTTACACGGGATGGGCTTACATCTTCAGCTGCCAAGCTAATAAACTGCTGGCTTACTGTTTTAACCTGTTTGACTTTTTCTGCTGTCACAACTTCGTACTCATTTAGAACAGTTCTGGTAGCATCGATATGGTTAGTGTCTCCTAATGACTTGAATCTCGGTGTGCTTTTATATAAATTCTCTTATTCCCTGTATTCATAGTTAATATAATCTTTCTATATTCGATTGTAAGTTGTGTGATTTCAATGTTTTCACAAATATTTCTCATTTCTTTTCTTTCTATTGAGTATCGCTTGGTCACTGAGTCTTCACTTAATACTATTATATCAAACTTCTAACTCTGCTAGCTATAGTATTAGTTCTGTTTTGCGTCGTTATGTAATGCGTCAGTATTATTCTATTTAATTATTTTCTTTCATTTGTGGATATTGCCTACACTGTCTAATTCATTATTTGAAAGTCTGTGTTTATTGTAATTCTCTCGTCTCTCTTCTGCTTATTGTTTTTCAACAAACATGATATTGTTCTTAATTAATTTTTACTCTCCAAGGTTGCCTTTCAGCATTATTCTAATCCGGGTGTATCATCATCATCATCATCATCATCATCATCATCATCATCATCATCCTCATCATGCTCATCCACATCATCATCATCATCATCATTGTCACCATTACTATTATTATTGGTTTCTGTTTTAGAAACCGATACTCGAGAACGACCGTTGTGTGTTGCTTTTTGTGCCTATTTAGAAACTTTCATTGATATTCTATGGGGAATAATTTTGTTATGAACGGAATCAAGATGCCTGAGGACTATTTCTCTTATTTTTCCCCTTCCCTTTTCGGCTGGAATAAAATGCAAATATGCAATTTTGAATTTTTTTAAGTAAAAAATAATTTATAAGGAGATAACGTCTTCACCACAGATTAAAAAATATGTTGGTGTTTGTCACAGCTAAAGGAAACTGGCAATAAAAATTTAAAAAAACGTCACCTTTAACTCTTTTAAGAAAAACGATTTTCATCTTTGACAGCCCCAAGTTGAAACAGTAACATTACAAATAATATGTAACCTGTGGCAGTTTCAAAACCATTAAGGTTAAGAACAAGAAAGCCTACAATTACTGATACTTCTACAAGTGTGACCTAAACTACAACAACAACTACTACTACTACTACTACTACTACTACTACTACTACTACTACTACTACTAATACTAATACTCCTGCTCCTCCCCCTACTACTACTATATGACAAATCGAAAGGACCACATCAATGAAACAATAATACAACAATACAACAAATGAACTAGCCTACGATAAACATAATATAAAAATACGCAATCTGAAAACACACTTGATTGTGTTCAACAAACGAACTTTCGAATCTTCGACAAAGATCAACAACATCCCGCCACAACCACCAACAGCAGTAACACAGCCGATGGAGCAGCAGATAGCATCAAATGCCACAATACTAAATCGCAATAATGATCCTTAGTCAAACACCATCACCGCTGCCACATGGAGTCGAAATTAGCAGCAGCAGAAGCAACAATGTCGACAGGAGCAAAATCTTCGACCAGGTTGTTGTAACGACGCACCGTCTGCCCATGTAGAAAATACCAATATCAAACTGGAGGAGAAGAGGGGATAATTTGCACAGACGTGAAAACTTGTAGGTAAAAAGTTACAGTTCATACTGGGCGCGTCCTCTGAAATCACAAGATCTTACAATATGGCTTTCAGGCATACTAGTATAAAGTAGTGAATGTGAGTAAAATTCGCTCATCAATAGATCGAATGGCGTCTCCAATTCGTCTAAGAGTACGAAATCTATATGGTCGGTTTGCGTATAATTTCTATTTGTCAAATTCCACACAATGTAATGAACACATAACTTTTGTCTATATCAGAACACTCTTAGCTAAGGTTTGGCGCAGTATGTTTGACGTTACAAGTCATGCAACCATAATTTTGCCTTTTTCAACATATATGTAGGTATACATCGCAATCCATGCGGTTAAGCACAGAAAATATAGTGGGAAAGGATTAGCTTTGGCACTTAATAATTGTGATGTTTGAGTTTTAAGCACAATAGTCCTCTTTAGTCCAGCACTTGTGTTTATCTCAACTTGCTCCATGTGTCATATGATTTAATGTATCACGATGTTCTGTGATTCTCGCTTGAAAATTTGAGTGATGTTTTCAAAACAATTTTGTCTCGGTGGAACACGCACATAATTTTCGCAGTCAGAGGACTTCATTCGATGTACTTTAATAACGCTTTCGCAGTTCACGTAGATAATTCTATGCAGATAATACGGGAGATTTGCAAGTATCGATGGAAACAGTGAGTCACTATATAACTGAAATCTCATTGTTTTAAAGGGTGTGGTGAATATATTGTCGTCTAAATTACACAATAATGAAACTAACACTGACATCTCATTTTAACAGATATATTTACCGAAATTACATAAAAGTATCTTGAAATACTAAAGAGTAAATTTATTCAATAAATTGTCATTGCCTTCAACTCATCCCTCCAGACGACTTCTCCAGACGACTTCTCCAGACGACTTCTCCAGACGACTTCTCCAGACGACTTCTCCAGACGACTTCTCCAGACGGAATCTCCTGCAACTCTTCTGGACGGTCTACTTCCTTAAGTTAGTGAATGCCGCCATAATCCTTGCTCTCAGTTCATTTTTGATGTTGCAAGGAGTTTCGGTGCTCTCTCGCTCAACTGCGCCTCACACATAATAATCAAGGTTGAGTCTGGGGAGTTAAGTGGCTAGATGTTAGGGGTGATATGGTCGCAGAAATTGACTGACAGGCCTGGCTGGATTCTCCTGTTTGTGTGATATGGTGCAGAGTTCTATTGCCAGATGTTGGGTCTTCCTGCAGCCGCTCTCTTGACCCAGGGAAGCACCACCTCTTTCAGGCACTTGATTTAGGATTCCGTGTTGAATCTGAGGCCATGTGGGGAGATGAATGGTGGCATAACGTCACCATCACTACTGACAACTCCAAACACTATGATGTTAACTGGATGTTTGATTTTTATCACTCTCGGTACATGCAATGTCCTCAGATTGACACCCAAGCACTCAGAAATCGTACTATAGATACGTGCGCGAATGCCAATCAGTATAGCATGTTGCTTCTTAAATTTCTGACCGAGTGACTTGCGTCATGGTGTTATTTTTCTCACGGACGATGTCCAACTGAACCTACTATACTCTGTAGTCGACAAAACCAAAAGCAAGCAATTTCCATGCACAAAATAAAAAGAAATATAAAATAGTGACCCATCACACCCTGTATTTAGAGAACTGAACAACAATTATAGTCTGGGTTTCATTTAGAAAGTCAAGCTATACAAATCCTTTCATTACCGAACAAACGAGACAGCGAAATCAAAGAGGAAAACTGCATAGATATTACAATTTCCTCAAAATAACAACCATATCTTCGTTGTAGGTCAAACCTCGCTGCCTCCTTATTCCTTTACAGGTAGTTGCAATCGAGATGCGTTTCATTGCGTTTTACCCAAATTCTCAGATTCTATTTAATTTTAGTTCATCTTCAGTTTCATGCTGTGTGTCTTTGTTAATAATACTAATGTAGTTGGGTGGTCTTCCATTTCTATTACAGTGGGAGAGTTACCAAGATATAACATATACAATCACTCGGTGTTCAATACTATAATAGCAGCTAGCGCAATTTCTCCGGTGTCATGCAAGTGCAATACGCATACATGGAATATGTCAATACATTTCGTTGGTTTTGTGATCGCGCTATGGGATTCTTTAAGCACCCACCAGGAACCAAGCGTATGTACCATGAAGGTGAAGTTAAAGCTTTTTCTTCATAGCGCAGGTTTTGGTTCCATAGAAAAGAATGCATTCAACGCACGGCCGGAATTACGTCAACTTTGTTGATGTTTAAATACTTGACTGCCTGATGATTTTGAAGATGTACGGAGGACCACTAGGCATGTCATTTGCATATCACAATGTCTTTCTAACATAAGAAACGACGTACGTAATTCACCATGTTCTCATCTTCATTGATGATCCGGTGCTGAACTTGCTTTACATCGAGAAACAGATGGACATTGGTGCAATATTCCTAAGGGAAAATGAGTCTACGGTGGAGGAAAGAACACCAGGAAAGTGAAAGCCAAACCCGATACCCCCTCTGCAGATCTCTTGATCGCTTGAGAGGTTATCTTGACTGGGGAAAAGACTATACTGAAAAATGTAGTCCCCGACGATCAGAAATAATAATCAGCCAGTTTGTGCTCTGCACAAATTTTGATACATTTTTACAACTGTTGATAATGACCTCGAAGTGACACCTGGGACATTGTAGTATCCAGTATATGTAACATAGTCTCTCTCTGTTGAAGAATACATTCCATACGGTTGTCTTTGATACATTATTCATCGAAATAAGAGGAAGGCCGAACAAGACTAGAACAACATTTATTATAGATTCGCACATTCAATGTTGATCTGGCACAAAGTCTTAATCGTAGTATCACCACAATTAACAAAGAAAATACCAAAAACATACCTAAAGTCTACAAAAACTTCAATGACGACGACGACGACAACAACAACAACATCAAAGATACCGATAACAACATCTACGACGAAAAGAAAAAAGAGTGAAATAAAAACATCAACACCACAAGTAAAGATTACATAATTGTTTATCGCACTTGCATGAGATAAACTATTATTGGTTTAACACAAGAAAAAAAAAAGTAAAAACGAACAATGGATGGTATAGTTATCTTGTTAAGGGAACGCAAGATTCAATAAAACACGGACGGCTTGTAAATACAGAATATAGTTCGTACAAAATTTTACTGTGATCATTATTGTGAGCAGTTAAACAATATAATGTTTATACAGTGTGTAGTAACATGCACAATAATACACAGGCGCACTAAAACGAAATGAAGTGATAAAGAATGAATTAGATTGCATGGTTGAAGTCAATTAGGATCACTAAAAAATGGTAAGGAATGTAGAGGTTGTGGAGACTAAACAACTGAAAACCAAGCACAAAATTTCTGGAGAGCGTAGGAATAGGAAAATGTAGTGGACACTGATATGGCATGAAGGTAGCTGATGATGCATATGATGATGTATAGGATAAAGGTACGAGTAACACATAGAATATAAAGTCTTTGTATTGGATACTATTTGCCTGACTTCTGCTACCATCGTCTTCAGCCAATTTTACCTGACGCTCCCACCATCCACTCACTAAGGTAATTACATCGTGTCTGGACTGTATGCATCTCTATTGAAACAGCGCATAGCATAAATATTGAAACAGTACATAAATATATATTCGCACGCACACGCACGCGCACACACACGCGCACACGCACGCGCACACACATACACGCACACACACACACACGCACATAAATTGTATTATAGATATATGTCTACTATATCTCTGTGTATATACATTATATATTATATAATGTGCATTTTTGATTAGTTTACTTTCTTCATTCATCAGTTTTATTGACCAGCTAAATTGAACTTGTGGTTATCGATTTTGTAGCGTTTCTCTTTATTTCTTTGAATGTGGTCGTGTATATATTCTGCGGAATATGGCTTAATTTAGCAAATATTTTGTGTTCATAATTGAGGAGTCTTCATTTTCCAATGCTGCTAAAATAATACTGATGCAATGTAATAAATTTAATGCATTATATAATACTTGGGCAATTATCTGCTGGGAAGGCGAAGATGAAACAGTTTTACTATAATGCTATAAAGCGTGTTCGTTCAAACCAATGGAACCTGTTTACAAATTTTTTTATAAATATACTTCGGATATTCATGGATTTCCAGGTGTTTCTTCGTTAATACAATCGGTTCACTCAATCATAAAAGATTACATCCCGATATATAATCCACTAACATCAGGTAAACTATTTCAGACAGGTAAGATTTTAAACATAAACCCGAAATTAGAAAAACATTAGGTGGACTAGCGGCTTAATTAAGTTTTTTATTCGAATATATTAGAGAAATGGAAGGTATGGCTTAAAGCAAGCAAATAAGAAAGAAAGAGATCAAAAATATACAATCTAAATTAGTTTAGAGCTTAAAAATGATAGCAAATAACATAAACAAAGCGACTGACATGGCGTTGCAATTCTTTGTAATTAAAAAGTCATCAAATCCATAGCAGACTTCTTCTTAGTATAAGAAGACATGTTAAGGAATACACCGACCAACGACATAGAACATCACACAGTCATGACCCTTCATCATTTCTTATCCACACTACATACTACAACACTACAATTCATATCGATACTACAATAGACACACACACGCATACACACATAAGTATATACATACACACACACAAACGCACACACGCGCACACACACAAACACGCACGCACACACACACGCACACACACACACGCACTCTCACACACACACACACATACACACACACACACATATTTATTTATTTATATATAGAGAGTGATAACTTGCATATTAATTCAATTTAAAACCAAGTGGCCTAGCATATAAAAATCTTAATATTCAGAAAAATTGTATTCCATGTGTATAAGAAGGGATGACCACTAAGTGGACATCCTATATGCTAAAAAGAGGTCATCAACGACCCAACCACAGAGAAAAATAATGTTCTCCAGAAAAAAATTCGCAAAACACCAGAACATAAGCCGGCAAGACAAAATGAGAAGTATACAGAATAAAGAATTAATTGTGTACCGGTTTCGAACGTTAACATTTTACTTACGTAACAACATTCGTGTTCTCATCAGCACAATCGCTCTAGAATCAATATAATTTGCAGAACTATACACGAATTGTCTTCATAAAATAAGACTTGTGTACAGTTCTACCGATCACATTGGGGTTATTTTTCAAAATGTCTCAGCTCTAGCGCGCCAAATTCCGGCAACAATTCTGCAGAGAATAATTCACTGCAGTATATATTGCGGGCTGGAGAACATAATTATTTTAATTATTATTTATATATAGAGGGTGATAAATTGAATATTAATTTAATTTAAAACCAAGTGGCCTAGCATATACAAAATCTGAAAATTCAGAAAAAATTATATTCCATGTGTATAAGAAGGGATGACCACTAAGTGGACATTCTATATGCTAGAAAGAGGTCATCAATGACCAAGCCACAGAGAAAAATAATGTTCTCCAGGAAAAAAATTCGCAAAACACCAGAACATAAGCGGGCAAGACAAAATATGAATGGAATACAATTTTTCTGAATTTTCTCTCCATTAACACATTATCTGGAATGATTATGCAGTGGTACTTTGGTGGTATGAAAGCAACAACAAAATAACAAATAAATTGTAATTTAGATGTTTAATTCCAAACCAGCGTCAAGTGAGTTCATGTGTGTGTGTGTGTGTGTGTGTGTGTGTGTGTGCGTAACAAAAAACGTATTTACAAACAGAAAATAAATTATCGTCTACATACCTTTTCAAATCACTCCTTGCCTCTAATGAAGTTCCATACACACATTCCTACTCACACACCGACAAACACACATATACAATCAGCATGAGTGATATACTTGTATAGCGAAGGAGAGAGAGTGTGGTAAAAATGTATTGAAAGGCAGTAAGTCTACCATGTTGTCACAGATCTAGAAAATTTAGAACTAATCGAAAATTAGTATATTGATGTACTTTTTCCACGTTGAATCTGTGTTTGATTCGATTATTACAGAAAAAAGTTTAGGAAAATATTACACTTTGATCATTTTTACCCTAGCAGAAAACAGGATCTTTGCGTAATAGCTGTAATATAGGAAGAGAAAATATTCAGGCTCTGCATCAGAACTAAGTTAAAGTCGCACTTAACTCAGGTGTATCCCTATCCACCCATACAGAAACAGTATGAGAGGGTGGTTCATGTGAGTATGTGAACAACCATGTTTGAAAGCGAAGTTGCATGATGCATGTTCGTTCACACAAACACGCAGAATTAGAGCTACAATCACCAATGCAGATATCTCCACAGGAAGGTATACACACATAACAACACAATACTCAGAGGAGAGAATGAGGGTGCTTCTATATGCTGGTTTGTCCAACTAGAAATAAAAGCGAATTATGTTTTAAATAAAAAATTACTGTCTGAAAGTCTTAAAAACACTAAGTCGCATTTGATGATGTAGTCTTAGATACATGATATCTTAAAAGGAAAGTGATGTCAAGTGATAGGTTTGCTTGATCAGGACGGATAGAGGACTGAACAATGACAATAATCAATAACGACAAAAGCACAGATACAGAAATACGCATGAACTAACCAAAAACAAAAAAACAAAAAAAAAACAAGAAAATTACCTGATATTGAAGACATTTTGATTAATCGTTTAAGAAAATGATTAGTAGTGAAAAAGTATTGCTTTACGATGGGGCATTATCAAAGTTCAATTACCCATGTATATATAAAGATGTCGATGTCTGATCGATGTCTGAGGAAGATTTGACTGCTGATTTTAAGTGCGTAGACAAACTTACTTTCTAAGTAATGATGTATATATAAGTTCATGGTAGAATGGAGTATTGGTCATGGTTGGAAACATATTGCCATTAGCGTTATTATATTTCTTCCTTGCTTGATCCGGTTTATGGTTTTCTTAAGGAGTGCTACATTAAATATACATACACACACATGTTTGCACGTAAGAAATTCTTGTAAGCAGATTAAGTGAACAATTTTAGAATTACGCTCGATTATACATGTATACATACGATCATAAATATTACACACACACATACATACATATTTGCATACTTACATATATATGTATGAATATATATACGTATATATATGTATGTATGTATGTATATATATATATATATATATATATATATATATACATATACATATATATATATATATATACATATATCCATATATCTATATATATCCATATATATATATATATATATATATATATATATATATATATATATATATATATATATATATATATATATGGTGGTGGTTGTCTACTCCTTAAACAGAGGTTGACCACCTCCTGCACCTACACCTTAGCCCTTTCATGGCGTCTGATGTGGCTTTTTAAACCAGACAGTGTTTTGAAAAAACACCCACACAGATTGCACCTCTGATTTGCACTACCAATACCTGCAAGTAAGTTCTGCTCATTGTGGATCCTAACATGTCTTTTAAGACCCCCATTGGATTTGCAAACCCTCTGGCACACACCACATTCAAACGTGTGCACAGACATATAATCAGAATAGCTGGGTGAGGTTTGTTTTCCATGGGTTCGCAGGTGAGATTTGAGGCCAGCCAAGGACAGACATGGTCTGTCACAGACTGTGCACACAAAAAGGTCCTTGTCATTCACCTTCTCAGTCTTCACCTTTTTCCTTAAATGTCTCTTGAGCCCTGCTTGCATCATCCTGGCCTCTTCAAATGCTTTCACTCCACTCCACACCCTTGTTCGCCATCCAACTCGATCTGAAGCGAGGACTTCTATATCTTTTGGAGCCATTCCAATTGACTTCATAGCAGTCCTTATGCCATCCTTAAACCTTTTTACATACACATACACATATGTATATAGGTAAATCGAAAATTAAAATGGCAAAAGTCAAAAGAACGTACACACGGAATACACTATCTTCAGGCGCAGTATGCAAGATGCGAAAGAAAGAAAAAAAAAATGGGTGTAGAGCGTTTTGAGCACCTTGTCGGAAAGAGGAGAGGAACGATCTGGAGGGAAGGATAAAAGTACAAGTCCCTATGTGGTTATATGGCCGAGGGTCTTCCTTTTGTTAATAGATTTTTATATCGTGACCTATGCCTGCAAGAAATTATTCGGGCTTGGATGCACATGTTTGGTCATACTGAAAAAGCAAAGAAAACGCAAGGATTTCTGTGAGAAAACACGAGAAGAAACTACAAGAAAGTTGATGCAAAAGAATACAAAATGAAAATAAAACTCCGAAAAAGAAGACTGAAAGAAATTAAGAGCTGCATTCCTTTCGACCGTTGAAATCATAATTAATGTAGCTGATGAAGAATAATTCAATTGGGAGAAGGCCAGAGTTTGTGAGACAACAGCTCAAGTCGGAGAGGACGGTGTCTCCCGTTTGACAACTAAAATTTGTCCATATGTTTTCATTTGCTAAAAGTATCGAATCTTAAATTAAGTAGTGTGAAGAAATTCTTGGATATGAAAAGGATATGAGAACTTTTAGCTACACGTAGCTTGCATCGTTTTGATCTATTCATATATGGGTCCGATTTCTTCACCATGCCACGCTTGATTGTATATGGTGTATCGTTGGTCTTCAAATTCCATATATGACTAACCAACTTTGTCTCCGAAAGAAAATGAGTGTTTTACTTTTCTTTTCTTTAAACTGCCCTCGCATCAGCTTACATAATTTTCTTCTTCATTACCTTAATTTGATGCACTGTTGTGCCTTCAGGTTCATACACATCTGCGTTTATCAAACACATCTGATAGGGTGATGAAGCTTCATGGTTTCGACTGTAAAAAGTTGGGGACAAGGAAGGAGACGCAATTCTTCATTTTCTTCTCTACTTTATCCGCTTTTTATTCACCTTTTTTTTCTTTCGTTCTATCTTTTGCATACTCGCGTCTCCTCAAAATGATAAGTGTCCTGTTTTTCAAATAACACACAGGCCGTGTGTATTTAAGACCTAGCAATCTGTCTATGGAAATGTGTGCGTGTATTTGCGCGCGCGCGCCTGTGTGTGTATGTGCTTGTGTGTGTGCGTATGTGTGTGTGCGTATGTGTGTGTATTTATATACAGCATATTACCCATATCTGCTAACCATGAACGCAATCTTCTAACTTTCTATGATGCATGGCAACGACAGTGTAACTTAACTATTTTAGCCGTAGGAATAATTTTCTTGAATTTCATATGAAATGCTCATCACAATGAGAATATGTGCATACTTCGAAAAACGATTAACATAGATGGAACATTTCAATAATACCTGCGAATAAATCAACAGATTTGATATTGTTCTATGAATTATGAAACGTGTCATCTTGCAGAGGATAGCTTCTCAATTGATACGAAAATAGCTTCAAATTAGTAAATGAAATGAACTACTACTATAAGATACATATAATTACTTTATCTAAGCTATAGGTTCTCATTTGTTCTCAAATACGTAAATGCCTAGTTTATGTGACAACAGATTAGCATGGATGCAGGAAATGCAGGAGTTTAAGAAGGAAGTGCAAAACAACGTTACTTCCTCCAGATCCAGTTCAGTCATGTCAGAGTAAATATTTGTAAACATTTCAACGATTTTTCTATTGCAACTCCTGGAATGAATGTAGACATACAATTGCATATGGTCATATTTCACATAAACGATGTAACTACTCAATGTTACGTACCAATAAAGGTGAATTATGAACAGATATAATACATTTGTACATAGGAAATCCTCGACATATCCATAAATTTCTGGAGTTCTCTCGACACAAGTTTAACATGTCACGTTTTTGTCATTGGCTTGAGTTGCACGAAAATATAAATAATTCTCAGATATTTAAACCCACAAAGTAGAGAAACAAGCTTTCAAAAATAACTGTTTCTCTCCATATATATATATATATATATATACATACATACATATATATATATATATATATATATATATGGAAAAAAGACAAAGTAGAAAATGCTAAAATACTTTTATAAAGAACATTACAGAACCAGTTTCGATCCTTGAGATCTTTTCAACAGTAAATATGAATAATAGATTTTTGAAAAATTATTGAAAAATTGAAGTTTGGTAAATTTAAAAGAAGTCTTTTTAAAGACATATTTGTATAGTATTCAAGTAACAGCGGCATTTTTCTTGCTTCTGCCTGTCTCTGTCTCACTTGTTAACTCTTGTGGGTTCGAACCCACAAGAGTTAACAAGTGCCTTACTGGTTATAGGTGAGGCGGCAAAGAAATCTACAGGTTCGTTCACTTGTCTGTTCCAATAGGGTGGAAAAGATATGTTTGAACTGGTCGTTCACTACCTCACTGATCCTGGTTTGACTATCTGTAAGGGAGCCATCCTTTTGGAAGAGGGGTCCTATCCTGCAGCGTACCGAGGCTGTTTCTTTGGCATCATGAAAGAAAGCCTCTGGGTTTGACTTAATGATTTTTATAACCCAGGCTTCAATGTCTGCTCTCCCCTTCACATAGGATTATTGCAGGCTTTTTTCAATCTCTTTCGATGTTGGTTTTAGGCGGGATCTTCCACTACTTTTGGAATGTTGGTTGAAGCGATTTTCAACCTTCGTCCATCGTCTCATGAGGATCTTGCTTTCCCTTGGAATCTTGTTCCCTTTTGTGTTTACCTTGTGCTCTGGGACATATTTCTGGCATATGGCTTGCACAACAGACATGAAAAATTCTACTTTCATGCAAATGTCTAGTGTGGAGAGACATTTCGGCCAGTCCTGTCTGAGGATCTCTTTTTGGATCGATTTCCAGTCTGCTTTGTGGAAGTTCAGATTGGATAGATTTCGGGTGCTTCCTTTAGGCTGTATATCGTGGCTACTTTTGGTCCATACATATGTTGTAATCCGAAACTAATGTCAGCGTCACTTTCACGTCATGAATGATGTCCATATTGTTCGTGAAGCTGAGATCCAGAATGTTATTCGCCCAAGTTGGTCTGAGTACAGCTTGCTCCATGAATAGGGCATTGCTGAGTTTGAGCAGGGACACCACCTGTGCTTGTTTGCAATGGGTAATTCCTCAGAGCATGAGGCCTTCGAGCCATTTGACATTGGTGAAGTTGAAATCACCTATAAGAAATACGCTCATATGGTGATCCATTTTCATGAGGATTTCTTTAATTCTCATGAGGCAATCTTCAAACTTTCCTATGTGGTTTGGAGCAATCGGTGGGCGATATGTATTGCATATGGCTATATTGTGTTGTCTTATGTATACAATTAAAGTGTCACATACTGAATTTGAGTATGACAATAACACCTGGGGTGTGAGGTATTCAGGGATGTACACAGCATGGCTCCTTTCCCTTCTGTCTGTTCGCAGTATGGTATATTTTGGTACGTGTATTATGCATCCTCTAAATCAGGGCTCATATGAGTTTCCACGAATGCTATGCATAGGGGTTGATTGTATGCAGCAACGTCTTTCGGGAAAAAAAAATTGCTTTGGTTGTTGTGATGTAACAGGCCCCCAATATTTAGCAAAAATATTGGCGTGACGATTGTGCAGGCATTAGGGGTGGAAATCCCGTGTCTGTTGATTGTGGTGGTCATGCGCACTGGTGGGCAAAATTCTTTGTTTGCACTTGATGTAGCCAGGTCAGCTGCAACACAATCTTTTGCGACATGCAAAAAAAAGACTCTTATTCAGTTGCTGCCTTGCGCATAAAATCTGAAAAACGCACTGCATTTGTATATTTTTTCTTTGAGATGCAATTGGTGCCTTTCCTCAGGGAAGCATTTTTCTTTAAGGCCCCTGTAGTTTTGGTGCAATCTCGGGTGAGCAAACCGACGATTTGTACCGTCTTCCCCATGCCAACATTTGCCTTGCAGGTAAAATTTGCAGGTCCTTAAGTTCACTCCAAATATCTCTCTTCTAGGGTTTTGAATTCCATTGGAGCCTCCATATTGGAGTTTTCTGTTTTCTTGTTTAGTGGTTTGGTGTTTCGGTTTCAGTTATTTTCCTATTCCTGTTTCATCCCTTCCTTCTTTATATTTGTGTTCGTGTTCTTTCCTTCCTTTTCTGGTGGTGGCACTTGCTTTCCTCTGGCTGTCCAATGGGGTGAGTACTCCGTTCCTTTGTAGGACCACAAGCACGCGGGACATATAGTTGTTGCTTCCTTAGCTTCCCTATCCTTATCAGCCTGGTTGTTCATAAGGGTGTGGGATCCATTCTTTTGAGGAACCACTGCATCATAGAGATTTTTGGTTTATGCTTCGTTTTCCCTATCCTTTCCAGCCTTGCCACAATATTTTTCCATCATGACATCAAGAGTGTCAGTGTGTTGACTAATAAGGGCATAGGATCGGATAAATTCATTTTTCTTCCGCTCTATCTGCTCAATGGTTCTACAGAAGCCATTGTTCTTCTGTACAGCAGTGATGTTTGGTGGATCGCGCTAGTAATCGGCCATAGTTGCAACAGAAGATTCAATTCTTTGCTCTCCCACTTTGGTGTCATCTTCGTTTTCTAAGCTCCGGGGGTCAGGAAAGGATAGAGAGGAAGTGGAGGCAGGTGGAGTTAAGGAGTAAGAAAAACAAAGGGAGATATGAAGTAAAGAGTGAGGGGGATATAAAGAAGCAGAAATGGGGAGCGATAACGAGACAGAGGGAGGTAGAAGAGGGGAAGAGAAAGAGAGACAGAGTAAGGGAGCGAGAGGAGAGAATAAAGGGTATGTGGGAAAGGGAGAGACGGAGTGAGAAGAGGAGGGAAAATGAGAAGTATATGAGGGAGAGGGGAGATGTGAGTGGGAGAGGTAGATGTAGAGAGAGAAAACGGAACAGAGAGAAAAGTGAGAAAAGGAAGAAGGTGTGAAGAGGAAAGAGAGACAGAGGTAGAGGAGAGAAAAGGTAGGAGGTAAGAAACAGAGAGGGAGTGGGGTAGATGTAGAGAGAAACAAAGGAAAGTGGGAAAAGGAGAGGATATGAAAGGGAAAGGGGGAGATAAGAAAAAAAGCAGAAGATATGGGAGAGAGAGGGAGAGAGGTAAAGAGAGACAAAGGGAGGCAGAGAGAAGCGGGTAAAGGATAAAAATATGAAAGGGAAGGGGGAGGAGAGAGGATGAGGAAGGTATAAAAGGGAAAAGGGAAGAGCAGGTAATGAAGATATAAAGGAAAGAGAAACACAAAAGGTATAGTTCGAGAGGGCCCCTGCAAAAAAGAAAGTGTAAAAACGATAGTGAAAAGAAAGTGGTCTCGTAATGAATTCGCTACTGTAAATTTTTTCATACACATACACACACGCACACACATGTATATATATGCATATATGTATATATGTATATATGGATATATATATATATATATATATATATATATATATATATATATATATATATATATGTAAATATATATAAATAAAAAGATAAAGAGAGCAAAGGTAAGGTTGAAGAATTTTATGGATAGAGTCTTACAGCTGTTTCTGGGAAGATCCAGTACTTCCCTTCATCGGAGACAGAAAAAATAAAGTAATCTATTATTATATCCATAGGCGGATATTTTTAGTATGAAGTGGTAAAGAGTGTGATGTGCTGAAAAAAGATATATATATATATATATATATATGTATATATACACACGCATATACATACATACATACATATAAATATATACATACAGACAGGCAGACACACGAATATATATATGAATACATAAGTACAGATGCTGGTAGAAATAGGAGAAAGATTGAGAGAGAGAGAGAGAGAGAAAGAGAGAGAGAGATAGAGAGAGAGAGAGAGAGGAAGGAGAGAGAGAGGGAGGAGAGAGAGAGAGAGAGAGAGAGAGAGAAAGTGTGTGTCCTATATATGTATATTCCTGAATTGCAAATATAATTGGCATTTTGTTGTATCTCTTAATCCATCAATAACTCTGAAATCAAAAGTAAGCCGTTTTCCATTTACCCCAGCTAATTACTCCTGCCTCTCTATATTCTTCTTTCTTTTACGCTTACCTCGTCTGCATAACGCGATATTCGATTCCTACTTATAATTATATACATTACGACTTAAACATGAGCCTGCCTAAGTCCTTCGAAACCTGTTACGTATAGATCCACACAAATAAATAACATATATACACACATACACACAGACACACAGAGATACACAGACACATGCACACACACAAACACACACACACACCCACACACACACACACAGACACGCACGCACGCACACTCACACATACACATCACACTCACGCACAAATATGTATATTAGGCAAATACATACATATGTCCACACACACACACTCACATGCACACACACTCACATGCACACACACTCACGCTCACACACATGTGTGTATATATACAAATACATACATATATATGTCCACACACACACACACATATATATTTGTATGTCTATATTTATGCATATATGTATGTATATGTATAAATATACATGTATATAAGTATATATATACATATATATATATATATATATATATATATATATATGTATATATATATATATATATGTATATATATATATATATATATATATATATATATATATATATAGGTATATATAAATATATATATATATATATATATATATATATATATGTATATATATATATTTATATATACATATATATATATATATATATATATATATATATATATATATATATATATATATGTATATATATATATATATATATATATATATATATATATATATATATGTATATATAAATATATATATATATATATATATATATATATATATATATATATATATATATATATATATATATATATATATATATATATATATTTATATATATATATATATATAAAAACATATATATATATATATATATATATATACAAACACACAGATATACATGCATACACTCAACATGCGGATTCATGTGTATTGGAATGTGTTCTTGCCTGCACATTTGTGTGTTTGTGTGCGTGTGTGTGTGTATGTGCGTGTATGTGAGTGTTTATTTACTTTTGTATCTGTAAAAGGTACAAATGCAACCGATGATTTCACCTCCAATAATTGCAGGAACTGGTGCCAAATGTCTCGATAATAACTACTTGGATTTGTTCAGATACTGCCGTATGAAAATGCCATCATAATTATTTTTACAACGTAAACGAATTTAAAGATAAGCTTTGGAATAATATTAAATGGCGTCCTATACCGGAGGCCCTAAATCCAAAAACTAATATAGAAAATGATAAATCTTTATAAGTAGTCACATTTCTTAAAACTCAGAAATTGTATACTTTAGAGTATGTTTAGATGGCATGTTATCGTAAGTGCTTGCAGCCATTTTTTTGGTAATGAATTCGCTCGTGCCTTATTCAATGTATAATATGTACCGTTAATATGCTTAATTATTAACCGACATTAATACAATTTGAACAGCACATGATGTCGGAAAAAGTTAACTAAATTAATTTAATAGAGAAAGGGAGAGAGAGTGGGAGAGAGAAAAAGAGAGAGAGAGAAACTGAAGAGAAAGTATGTTTTATGATTTGTAAACTGTACCTAAGGGCCAGTCCTTATCTCCACCTCTGTGGGGGTTAACATCTTTGATGACGTTGTTCAAATGCAGACAAAAATTCTCATAATTATTTTCTTTAAATCTGGTATTTGAGTAAATCAACGGAGTAGTGTTTAATTCATCTAATCCAGTGACATTACGAAGCGACTTGCATAGTCTTTAATTCACGGCCTATAAAGGTATTTGCAAGAGCTTGTCCAGTCGACCTGTCTGCCTATACATGTAAATTTAATACAGACGTGACATGTTTTAATTTCAAATTTCAACGAATCTAGTTAAATGTTTTAATTCTATAGATGTGCGAACGCCATGTGTGGCAGACGAATAGGGCGCAGAAAAATTGTTTTGAGTTTCTTTTTTATCAACTAACATTATGCGTTCAGATTCTGCATTTATAGCTCTGCTTTCATTCTTCTTGAGTAGACAAAATATCTGCCAGTGTCATCGTGGAGTCGACACAATACGATTTATGCTCTGAATTACTAGATACGTGCTTGTGCTTAAACTAATCGGCCTTAAAGCCAATCGTGTGTGATTCAAATTCAGAGCAAAACTAACTAAACAACACATAATTGAAGTTCACTGACTAAATGCTACTCTCGCATCGATTTCCTTAACGGAATCCACTATATGCCTGTTCCAAGTATTATAGTTTGTCTCCTTAATTTCTGAGTTATTCTGTACTTTATACTGTTTTATTTTCGGTTTAGTATAACAGAGAGTGAAAATGGGTGTTGTAGCGTTTTGCTTTATACCAGTGAACAAGTGATTCATTTTTATTCTAGACAATATCTACATGCATACACACACAGACGCACACAGAGGCACACACAAAGACACGTACACACACAATGGTAGAGACACGCATATACATAACTTACACATATACGCACACTTACACATATACATAACTACTGTATAGAGCTCTTTTTCTTTTATTATCAAGAAATAATGAGATGACCTGCCAGAATAACAAAAAGCAACAGAAATAATATTGCGTAGCATTTCTTCCCGATCTTTACATTTCAAATCGAAAACTTGTACTCAGAATCTGAGCTTTTTATATCATTACAAAGATCTACCAGAAAAACACGCACTCTCTCTCTCTCTCTCTCTCACACACACACACACACACACACACACACACACACACACACACACACACACACACACACACACACACACACACACACACACACACACACAGAGTCGAAAAATGTTATTAACCCGAATATAGATTATGAAGTAACAGAAAGATGATTAGAATCTCCGCTAAAATTTTGATAATACTCTTTCGAAAAGTTCCTTAGACGTACCGAAACTAAAATTAACGACAGTAGTAAGCTAATTATTTCAATATTTAATATATTTCTTGAAGTATTTATGTTGCCAAATTTCAGAAATATCATACTATAACACCTTTCAATTCGACAATATTCTTTTACTTGTTTCATTCTTTTTGACAGTGACCATGCTTGAGCACTGCCTTTTAGTCGAAGAGATCGACCCTTGGACTTATTTTTCCCTAACCCAACCTCCCAACCCGGCTCATTCCCTTGCTCCCGCCCACGCTGCTGCACTTGCCCTTACCTCTCCAACACCACCCTCCTCACCGGCACCCATCATCACATCACCGACTCCTTCACCTGCACTTCTACCAATGCCATCTACTGCATCTCCTGTACTCTTCTCTATACATTGGGCAAACTGGACGCCACTTGGCTGACCGGTTCGCGGAACACCTCCAAAACATTCGACTTGGCAACGACACCCCGGTCTCACGCGATTTCCGCTCTACCGGTCACTCTTTGCAACACCTGTCTATGTTCGTATTGTTCTTGCACAGGGATCATCCGAGCTTCGGTTTTCGCCGAGAACAGGGATTAATCTTCTCTCTTCGATCCTTTGCGCCACATGGGCTCAAATCTCCCTTCTTCATCTAACCCGCCTTCCCTCTCCTCTCTTTCTCTCACACCTACTTCCTACCACCGAAATCTCCTCTCTTGCTCCGACTCCTAATTCTTTTCACTCCTACCCACCTTCTCTCTTCTCTTCCCTTCTACCCACATTCTGCCTTCCCCCTTTCCCGTCATCGTCACCCGTCCCTCATAACACCACCGCTACACTATCCAACCCCTAGCCTTCCCATTCTACCTCACCAGATTCCTTACACCCACTCCCACATACTCCACCTCTACCCCACCCTCAACCTACCCATCACCCACCCTTGCTTTCCATAGTCTCGTCTCCCCACATCCCAATAACACTACACCAGACACTACCACACCCACCACATACCATCATGCCGCACAACACCACTTCACACCACAATACCACGCACACATTAGCACTGACCACTTCCCAGCACCCACAACATCATCCACATATCTACACATGCACACACGCACACGTGAAGGTCATCAGCCCTCTTCTACACACACATACATGTTTTCTTATACACACGCACGCGCACCTTCTTTTTGGGATCACCATACTTCATTATCTCCCCATCTCTCCTGTGTAATCTCTCTGCCCGGCATTCGCCATCATAGATCGCTAGCCACTACACATTCTTTATTTTCTCTCCCTGTTTGTTTCTCTGTTCCTTTCTGTGTATGAGCGTAGGCTCGAAAAGTTAGACTTTTTCACTTCTCGAGCGTTAAACTAATACATCTCTTTCAGTTTCCGTCTACCATATTGACTAACAAGGTTTTGGTCGGCCCGAGGCTATAGTAGAAAGACATTTCTCCAAGGTACCACGCAGTGGAACTGAACCCAGAACCATGTGGTTGGGAAGCAAGCCTCTTATGACACCGCGACACCTGCGCCTATATATATATATATATATATATATATATACATGTGTGTGTGTGTGTGTGTGTGTGTGTGTGTGTGTGTGTGTGTGTGTGTGTGTATTATAATATATGAGAAATATATTGAGATTGAGTCTTTTTTCAAAATTGTTTACTGTAATGTTCTCTGAGCTCTTGAACTCGTAGAAAACATTAAATAAGTCATCTGTAACAAAGAATTTCTTTAATACGTGTAAAAGTTGTTGAATATGTAAAGTTGTTTGAAGTCAAATCCTTAATTCGATTTTTAATTAAAACATTATAAGAAAATTTATCACAGATTTAGACATATTTTAATATCTAAACTATTGTTTCGTTCTTTTTCTTAACATGTGATGTCATCGGATCATTGCATGATCTCGTTTAAGCATTAAAGCACGAACTTGGATTGAAGAAAAAGAAACTGTTAACGTTTCTGAAATTAATATTGTTCAAATGAAGTGATATTTTCTATAAATAAATATAGCGTAAGTTTTCAAAAATGAAATTAGAGTTTGCATGCACATCTATTAATTATACGTATGGAAAGAGTATAAATAGGTTTTGTGAACAAAATATCTTAAGAAATAAAAACTGAATTTCCGAATGTTAGAATGAAAATGTTAGCAGTATTAAATTAATTTTGTAGCTAAGCTATGTGTTTATATGGCACAGTGAAGTAATTGAAATATCCAAATATTTCTTTGCAGTTGACTTCACAAATATATAATATTTGAAAGTGAATGTTTTGCTGGGAAGTTGTAAGTGCAATGATGTGATAATGAATGGTAACCGGCGTCATCTTCAACATTAAAACATACTACTAATTCAAGATAATACATTAGATTTTTTTTCATAAACCATACTGTAAAGAATATATTTATATATATATGTATTAACTAATGAAATTCCAACCTTGTCTGGTTCTGACTTTTTATTATTTACAATTTTACAATTTTACAATATCATAATAATAGAATATTACATATATTTATTATGATAAATCTAGTACTTTCATGCGTAAAGCAGTCATCAGATTTATGTAGTAGTAGTAGTAGTAGTAGTAGTAGTAGTAGTAGTAGTAGTAGTAGTAGTAGTAGTAGTAGTGACAGTCGTATTCTACTTGAAGAAATGATATAGCCAAACAATTATTTCGTTAGACGCGGTCAAGGTATAGAATCCTTGACGTGCCCACCAAACTGTGACCTGTAAACCGAACACCAATTGGCTTAAATATTTCGTTGAAAAAAGGGGGATAAATAGTAACGAAGGTAGGGTTTTCACCACACTGTGACATACTAGCGACATACTGATTGATCGAAAGACTAAGTTAGAACTTAGTGCGCTCACCGAACTGTGACATCTAAGCCACGTACTGACTGGTCAAAAAACAGTTTGTAAGAGTCAGGCTACTGTAGCCAATAAGGAGGTATTTACAGGACAAGTTTAATCATTTTACTACAGTTTTCAGTTACTGTTTATTGACATTTGAAATGGAATTATAAAGGAATTATTTATTATAAGCTTCTCCCACAAAACCAGATCATTAATTCTCATGTTTACTTTTGTCAGCTGGCTAACGTGAACCCCTACAAGCACCAACCATCTCCATACCCTGTCTGACATAAATATACAAGCACAAACACAGAGGGGCCCCAACTTTCCTCACCCCGGAAATTTGTTATGTAACAAGAATAAAGAAGAACTTTGCAACGAGATAAAGACATGGGAAAAAGCAATAGTAGTGGACATAACAAGGGTAGGAGGGTTGCCCGAGGACGTTTTATGTGCAGTGGCGGACTGGGAGTACCTCTCAAGATTGATAAATTACGAAGAAGAAACTGATTCCGAATGGTGGGTTACGAAAATGGAGAGAAGCAAAATATCTAAAAGGGTAAGTTATGTTTATATTTTAAAAGAACTTGACATAGACATTTTCCAAAAAAATGGAATCTAGCTGTCACAAAGGCCTTATCAATGGTAATTTAAATTAATGTTTTTAAAAAGAAAAACGGTTGTATTAACAAGCTCAATGAAGTCACTCGGAGGTAGGACCGAACGGCTTCATTTCATCTTTCATTGTATAATTTCATTCATTCCATTCGTTTTGATATTTTTGTCCCCACTTTTTGCTGTCCCCTCTATGTAAGGCCTTTATGGCCAATTTCAATGAAATAAGGAAGCCTAGTGGTTAGGGCAGCGGACTCGCGGTCCTAGGATCGCAGATTCGTTTCCTAGACCTGGCGTTGTGAGTGTTTACTGAGCGAAAACACCTAAAGTTCCACAAGGCTCCGGCAGGGGATGGTGGCGAACCCTACTGTACTCTTTCCCCACAACTTTCACTCTTTCTTCCTGTTTCAGTTGTACCTGTATTTCAAAGGGCCAGCCTTGTCATACTCTGTGTCACGCTGAATCTCCCTGAGAACTACGTTAAGGGTACACGTGTCTGTGGAGTGCTCAGCCACTTGCACGTTAATTTCACGAGCAGGCTGTTCCGCTGATCGGATCAAATGGAACCCTCGTCGTCGTAACCGACGGAGTGCCAACCATACTAGGTAGCATACTGAAAGAAACAGTGTCGATTATGGATGTGGGACGACGACACATGATCGACTGAACGACTGAATGTTAAAAGACTGGGAAATTACAGTCAACCTACAAGCAAGTGTACATACATTAATTTCTTTATTGCACACATATTCAAACAGATAGACATGCTTGGGGGAAAGGTTAAGGGGAAAAAAATCAAGGTGTAGAGGGAGTGAGTGCTTTGGAAATGATTGTTAACCTTGCAACATTTGTGCTTGATGTTTATCGACCACAGACTCAACGCAAATGATTTGTCAAGATTCGAACTGTTTATCTATCATTTGGATGATTGAATTCCTGTTGATGTTTTAATACTTTTATATTCGAAAATCGAATAAAAACTGTTAAAAGAGTCAAAGAATCAAGATTGGCATAACGTATATAAGAGTAAGACCCTCATCTAAAATTCACATCACCGCCGCTACCACCACAATTGTGTTCGTCATATTTGCTGACGTCATCATTGTGCTCGTTTTTATTGTTTCTGGCGTTGTTGAGTCACATTTCAAAACGTATCGTGGTGTAGTTTTATGAATATAAAAGTTATAATAGAAACAACATGCATTCATAAATCTGCACCACAATACGTTTTGGATTCTATAGTAATCATACTATACCAGGGATAACTGTTTTTAAGAGAACACAATGAGATCTGAGGTTGATTTAGCTCCTATTTCGACATGCCACACCATCATGTTGTAATGGTTACTGTTTCCTTGTTTTTTTGTGGTGTTGGTTGTAGTGGTTTGAATGTGAAGTTACTCCTAGATCAAGAGCAGATTCAACAGTGACTGTCACGTGCTTATTCGAACTCAGTATATTTCAGGCAGTTGAGTCTAATATATCCTTCACTTTTATGACGCGTAAATGAGTATTGAGGAAAATTTAACTGTTCTGCATTGTCTCATATGTATTTGTCAAGCGCATTTCCAAAGGTGAGTAAGTGGAAATCAATATCATTAAGAGATTCTACCAAAGACAGGTATCAAGTCTATTTTGGTAATAGTTGTAACTTGTTTTCACATTTCAGCTAGATAACTGCTTAATGTAGTGTAATCGCAGTATTTCTGGTGCCAACGATGCAATTGCTCTAATCACCAGCATATTTACCATACCCCCCCCCCCCGCACCGCCACCGCCACCGCCGCCGCTGCCATCACCGCCGCTACCAATTTCTCCACCACCACCACCAAAACCACCACCAACACCACCACCAGTATCACCATCACCAGCATCAGAATTATTATTATTATTATTATTATTGTTGTTCAGTAGTTTTATTTTTATAACGTGCTTTCACTTCACTACCGAGCGCAGCTCTGTGCGCCTTGGGTATGTGCTGTGGCTTGCTGTGGTGCTCTTATGGTTACTGAATTGAAAGTGTTTTGCGTAGGATGTGTGCTGTGCCCAGTAGTGCAATTTTCTGTATGTTATATATATGTGTAAGTCCTGGTGTTTTTGTTATGTATTTGTCTGAATTATTATTATTATTATTATTATTATTATTATTATTATTATTATTATTATTATTATTATTATTAATGTTGTTGTTGTTTTCATTACTGTTGTTGGTGCTGTTGTTGCCAGTGTTGTTTTATTGCTAATGCTTTTGCTGCTGTTGTTATCGTCATCATTAACATTACTAGTGACTACTAGTGGCGTTAGGTGTGTTCTTTCATATTAGTCTTGTCAGTTCTGAAATTTACCAAAATTACACTACCTGAAAAAATAATTTCTAGAAATATATTTTGATGCAGGATGTCTTGGGTCTTCTCAGAAATATAACGTATATATTTAAAACGAATAAAAAATATAATAACAATTCGATAAATAACTGTGTTCTCATTTTATCTACATATGGTCGATCTAGTGCTGGATTCACCATAAAGCAAAATAAGGAGTGTTTAGGGCATCAAGTGAAGGAGGGGACACCGCAGAAATGGTAAATGGTTTACGGCACAAAAGAAATCCCTTTAAACTCGCTAAAATAATATTCAAAGTGGTTTATATGATTGGAAATATAATTTCGAAGTGTTCATGGTAACATAATTTAGGATCAGATCAAAGACTTTGCTATTAAAAAAAAAGTCAGAGAAAACTTTTGCAATATAAATAAACTTGGTCGTATTATTTTCCATCTTAGTGTTAGTTCTATTTCATTTTGAAAAATATGAATTTATTTTATGGTATTATTGTTTATATTTTGAGTTACATATATATGAGGGCACCAAAACTTTTAAAGTTCTTAGGGACTCCCTGGGTCTTAGTCCGTCCCAGGGTCGATTACCACCATTCGAAGAAGATAATTTGTCGATCAGCTGATTTATCATCTCCTGGATGGACGTATCATTATATGGGTATTTCACAGACCCGGTGTAACTTTAATGCAATAGTCAGGCTTAATCGATGTGACACACTTTGGCAAGGTGTACATGTTTCAATGTTGTTACAGTCTACCTGACGTTTTTGTAGGAGTATTTGAGTACATCATTATGCAAATGATTGTCTTCATCCACGTCTGTATGGTCGTCCTTAAGCAGAGCGATCAAGTTGTGAGTAGAGCCTGTATTGATCTTCACTCTGATGATGTTGTTTACGCAGCTCATCAACTGGGTGGCGTGCAAGATTTGTTAATAGCATTTGATAATGCAACCAAAGACAGTCTGTTTCTCACTGCTAAGAAGATTAAATATATGACCACCATTGAGGATAAAAGCCAGCTGCTGTTGAAGTTTAATGATAAAAAATATCTCGTTGTTCGCAGCCAGTAAAACGTGCTCAATCACAAGACAGGAGTGCTCGCAACAAGCTTGAAAATATCTAACTATCAAGTATTTCAAAATTAACATGGCTGGCTTTAATTTAACATGGCTGTGCAGACTGCACCTGCACTATGAACATATATACTACAACTATATCAGCAAAAGCTACAGCAACACCAATGCGATATATCAAAAGGCAAGGGGTAACGGGATAACGGCAGTAAAAGTAGCATCGTCACAATTAATATTGCTGCAATGAGTAGTATTAAGAGAAATATAAACAAACATAATGGTAACCAGCAGAGAAGAGTAGCGATTATTTTTTAAAGCAAAAAGACTGCCACCATTGCCACCAATATGATTAATATTAATATAATCAGCAGCGGCAATATGGCAGCTGGTAAACCAGCCACTAAAACTTTTGCTAATACGATTTGAGCAGATATACTTTGTCTATTGCCGCAGGATTTCATTCATAAACATCTCCACATGTAACATAGACTAAAATATTCTTAAGAAAATACGAAATTACAATAATTGCAATGTCATAATTAGCGAAAGCGAAACCGGTCGACAAAATATATTAAAGCTATGGAAAATGTATGCAATTTCCTTCTTTTATTTTATATATATTTTTTACTTTGCAACTCACCATGTGGGGATAATCGAAATTCCTCTTCTCTCTCTCTCTCTTTACACACACACACACACACACACGCACACATTCACACACACACACACACACATATATATATATATATATACTTAAATGTATGCACGCGCGTACGTGTGTGTTACATATAACTTGAACCTAAATATTTTAAACATTTCATTATTCAGTTGAATATATATAAATCTAATTGAACAACGCTCAGGATTCGAAACACTGCGATTTCTAGTACTTTCTCTTATGTTGTCTCTTACACTATTCTTGATTAAATTTACTTCTCTTATGCTGCCTACAGCCATTTATTTTTTTTAAATTACAAAATATATGCTACATCTCCCAAGAGATATATGTTTTTATTACTATTTTTCCTATCCAAAAATATATAAAAGAAACATTATCATTGTGGATATCTTCAGTTCTTTCTTTGATTCCACTTAAATTTTTCTTTTTGCATGTGATTGTTTTTTTGGTCTTATTGTAGCGCACTTTTATATTTCGTTTCTTTTCTTTCCTCGTCTTACTAGAAAATCGTGTTGAGACTATCTCCGAATTCATGACAGGTGTTGGTTACTATACATATCGCACTTAGATATACTGATACAACTTTAGATATCCCAGTTAACAACGATTTCTCCAGTTGTTCTCTTATGTAGATTCTTTTCTTTCATTGTACACAACAGAGTTCCACTGTTAATAATGATTTATCTTATTTCTCGTTAGATTTCCTACTTAAGTTCAATT
>NC_142930.1:134661756-134686756 GCF_046866305.1 Octopus bimaculoides
TTCCTCCTGTTGCCGTTCATACAGTTGAAAAAGCAGAATTGATATTCTGCTCTTTGCTGGAGATTCTAATTTGCATAACAAGTTTAGACCCTCTAGTTTACATCAAAAGAAATACCTGTTTCATTTCCAAAATAGCGCAGCAATGTCATGTTCGAGACCCAAGCGTAATTGTTTATTTTTATAAAATTATCGGTGATGCTTATTCTGATGATCATATTTGAATATTTCTTTAAACACCCAGACTGCTTAAAGAAATATTCAAGGAAGCATTTAATTTCATGACATTATCGGCCGTGTTTGTTAATATGCGTAAGCAAAAATGTGATAGTATAAATGTCTTAAATCAATGTATACTTTCTGTTCTCGTGGAAGCTTGTGCTTTGTACTTAACAAATGCAAGTATTCTATGGCATATTCAGGTCTATTATTTTGAAGAATTTTCAAAAAGGGCATATGTTCATAACTGTTTAATTTTCCACAACGGATCTATGAATATAACAACCATGAAATATTTACTGCTACTAATCTGTAAAAATGCAGCACATAAATTGCATTCTATGACGTCTGACAGAATGATTCATACGAAAATTGATGAAGTAGTGCCAAGCTCTTTTAGTACATTCACTAGAGTTATGCTACAATATTCATTCGGCTTTGTCAACATTACAAGTGTGAAGAAATACTCTTGCATAAATTTCCATTTCCCTTATTTACATTACTGGGTGTTAAATAGACTGAAAATGGAGTTTATGGCTGATCTCTTTAGAATTCACAAACTAAGGAAGTCTTTTGATATCAATTTCAAAGAAACTCTTTAATTTCATTATGAAAGCAATTTGTAAGTGTAACCTTGTATGCAAGATTAATATTGCTAACCCTTCAACTTACCTTACGTCAACCATATTCAAGCTAGAGTCAAAGTTAAAAAGAATAGCTTTTTAAGAAAAACATACAGAGAAACTTCTTTAAAAAGATACAAAAGCTCAGAATTACTGTTTTAAATTTCATGCATAACTTGCTAAGGCAATGAGATCGCGTCTATTTTGATAAACATTGTGTTGCTTGAAACTCTGAATCTAGTAAATTTTGTAAAGGAAAATCCTCAGTTGGGAGGGTCACCTGCTGCCTGACTTTCCCAAACAATATTGACTTTAAATTTTCACACAAATCAGCAGTTTCGTGGGAGGGGGATAGTGGATTACATTGAGTCTAGTATTCAACTGGTACTTATCTCATCAACCCCGAAATTATTAAAAGCAAATTCAGCCTCGGCGGAATTTGAACTCAGGACGTACAGATGGACGAAATACCGCTAAGCATTATGCCTGGCGTGCTAATGATTCTGCCAGCTCGCCTCACTTCTCCCCACCTAACAATATTACCAGCAGTTAAGCTATGATAGAAGACCAGGAGAGAGATAGCGATAGAGAGAGAAATTGAGAGTGGGAGAGATACATAGATAGAAAGATAGATAGATAGAAAGAGAGAGAGAGAGGGAGAGAGAGAGAGAGAAAGAGAGAGAGAAAGCTAACGTTGCATGATAGAACACTAGTGGTATCGAGAATGAATCATAATGTTCTCGATATAATACTTCTATTGAATATTAAAAACGAATATTAAATCGTTGTTATCACGAAGAATGAGAAATCTAATGCCGATGCCTCGCTCACCTGTTAGTGTTAACAATGTTAACTGTGAAAACACGTACATACACAAAATAAGCTTCAAAACTTAAATCGCACAAAAAAGGATCAAGTTAGATATGACAATTATAAGATAAATGGTATGGAGACAAATATTGGATGACGACAAAAACATATTCAATTAAAAAACATTGTTAACGTTTTTTTGTTTCTTAATTGTAATTTGATAAGTAAGTATCTAATTAAACATTTTGTTGCTATACTTGTTGATTTGTTATTATAATTGTCTATTTTCGTATTATCTGAAAACCATCACTTGAGAGAATCACTTAAAATTTTGAACAATACCTTAGTCGTGATGATTTTCTTTCATTTCAATCATGTTTACATAAGTACACACACACACACACACACACACACACACACACACACACACACACAAACACGCACACACACACACACACAAACACACACACACACACACCCACACACCCACACACACACTTACTAGCTGACAACTTATACCAATATTCTAATAATTTATCAGGTCTGTCTTTCCAAATCTTATTTAGAACGATAAAAGGAAACTGTCATGTCATTTGCCTATAATATATAATAATGACAGAAACATCAGCGATGGGAGGTAATGTAGGATGGTGTGAAGGGCAGAATATATAAAATAACCAAAAGAGGAATAAAATACCGAGATCGACTTTGCCTTTCATCCTTTCGGGGTCGATAAATTAATTACCATTTGCGTACTGGGGTCGATCTGATCGACTGGCCCCGCTCCCCCAAGATTTCAGGCCTTGTGCCTAGATTAAAATAGAATATAAATTTTAGTTTCGTACATTGCTTCTACATTTAGTATTGAACATGGATTGTTCAACATGTAACCTCACTTTCAAGATGACTCCCGTCCCCATACTTTTATATCTCCTATAAATACAGCTCTTTTAGTTGGGAGATGGAAAACGTGAATGCCCATTTATATTTGTCTTGTATAACGGAAGTAATCGGGTCTATTCTTCAGAAAGATGGACTGTAAAATATTCCAACGAAAGGCTATATTTGTCTATTTTACGAAAATACGTCACTACGTAGGTTTGTGAATAATTCTCTTGATACGTTACGCTTTGACTTTATTTTGTATGTATAAATTTTCATGTAGAGTTTGCGTTCTGTATGCTTGAGTTTTTCTTTTTTTTTTTTTACTGTTTGTAATGTTGATATCGAGGTTCTTAATTTTTGGTGGGTTTTGCTGCTTCTTTTGATGTTTTGCTGTGCGCTTTCATATTGTTGACTATACGACTGTAATTCTGAACATTTTTCTTCATGTAGTTGTCGTGGATATGCTGATGGGTGATTGGTCATCTTACGCTTCACCGTGCCGTGTCGCCTTTCTTTCTGTCATTTATCATTTGCTTTTATTACCTTGATCCCCAAACAAAACACTACCATTCTCCTGTCTCGTCTGCAAATATTTCGTCATTTGGGGGAAAACCAGAGAGCTGCAAACTTCTTCATGTATGGATAGGTGTGCATATGTGTGATTTGTGCTACAGTTAGTGTTGTTCTTTTTAGAACTCTTTCAAAGATGGCGATGATAATTTCCTGCACTAACTTAATTATAAATCTGCTATCTGCAGTTCTTGCCATTTTTTTGGTGCTAATCATTCGGCTACTGTTCCTCTCATTTTCCCTAGTGTCTTAGTGATGTACTTTACTTTGGCATGGAAGCGAGGTATTGTAGCTATTTTCACCACATCGTATCGCTGCTGTTGGCAGTACTATGGGAGCAATTGTGCAGTTGGCGTTGACATTTTACGAGTCATGTTCCAGAACTTTAACCCAGTTACGGTTTTGTATTGATTGGCGATTTGGGTTGTTTTCTTAATTCTTAGTAGTAGCGTGTGTTTTGTTCATAGTTGCATAGATATCGGTGAATGTTTCTGAAATACTGCACCAAATGTTTCTGAAAAAATCCTATTTCTTCCTCGATAGTCTTTTAGAAACGGTTACTACATCTGTCAAAGTTGACATTTTCTAATCATCGCCATTTAAATGAAAATGGTATTGACAGTTCTATACGAGAAGTGTGTCTGTTACCTGAAGGTGATGTGGGAAACCAGATGTGACTTCTTTAATTAGAGAATTCAATACTCACAATGTGCAAATAAAGATAAGGAACTATAAATTAACGGTTTGGCTTATAAGTTTCCAACGATGTGGTTTTCAGAGTATGCCGTGTTGCATTAAATGTTTACTCCTGTGAAATTGTAACCCCCTATATTTTACATATGAAATAATTTTTTTTACTATAAGATTTTCCTTTTCTGGACATGAAATTGTGACGAAGTAAATTTTAAAATGTAATTGTTTCTCTTAATGGGAAAAATGGAAAAATAACAACTAAGAGTGAACATTTATCTTATGAGTGCTGTGTATTAAGTCTATAAAATTGTGCATAAAATATATAATGTTAAATGAATAATACATAGTCTATTGACTGTTTCTTACTCTCGCTGGACCACTGGTGGTAAATAAAATTTGCAAAAACTTTTTTTGCTACCCTATAATTTATTAATAATGATAAAAAAATTTTTTGGGCTAATTTCTGAAAGAAAATCGGCATTTTTGTATTTGCTGCCGATTAGGTAAACCGCAAATACGCGGTAAATTTGAAAAAATAGACATAGAAACACGAAACATGCTCCCTATTGACTCGTGCTTCATATGTTGTCTGGTCATTCTGCTGATGATAGTCCGACCTTTGTAAGATATATAATTTTTATCTTACTAAAATTGACTTGAAACCATGGTACAGAATATAGATTGGTAAATGTTTTTATTTTTCATTCCCTTTCGAAATTATCCCTAATTGTGTGGTGTGTAGTCTTTTGCTGCTCTTTCTAGCGGGTTAGATGTCCTATTATAGGCATCTCTGCATTTTAAATATATATATATATATATATATATATATAGTCTCTCTAACACCCCCACACTCCCTCTCTACCTCCTATCACCCTCTCTTTTTCCTTCATATCTCACTCTCTCTTTCCTTCATATCTCCCTCTCTCTTTCCCTATTCCCCCCTCTGTATTTCTTCTTTTCTACCTCCCGCTATCTTTCACTTCCTCTCTATCCTCTACTCCCCTTCTGAGCTTAAAAAACGAAGATGGCACCAAAGTGGGAAAAGAAAGAGTTAGATCTTCTGTTGTGAGCATGGACGATTGCTAGTGGCGATCCCCCACACAGCATCATCACTGCTGCACTGAAGAATAATGGCTTTCACAGAACCACTGAACAGATAGAGCGGAAGAAGAATGAATTCCTCCGCTCGTATGCACTCATCAGACCACACATGGACACCCTAGATGTCATAATCGAAAACCATTGTGGAAAGGCTGATAAGGATGGAGAGGAGGAAAAGGAAAAAAACACCCGGAAGTCTCTCTGACCCAGTGACTCCTCAAAAGAATGGATCACCCACTCCTATGAACAACCAGGCAGAAAAGGATAGTGGAGCCAAGGAAGCAGCAAATAGAAGCCCCTCTGTTCCAGTGGTCCTACAAAGGAAAGGAGCCCTCACCCCAATAGATAACCGGTGGAAAACAGTACCCACAAGAAAAGGAAGAACAAAAAGTAGAAAATCGCAAGGTGGATACAATGCCATCCAAGACACCAAAGGAAAGAAGAAATCTGGCAGGGCAAATGTTGGCATGGGGAAGCCGGCAAAAACTGCCGGTTTGCCCACCCGACACCCCGCCAAAACTACAAATGTTTAAAGGTTTAAAGGATAAAAACGTCCCTGAGGAAAGACGACAGGTGTCCGCAAGGAGAAAATTCAAGGACGTGCGCTCATCAGAAATCATACGCAACGCAGCAGCTGAGCAAGAGTCTTTTTTGTGCATGGCGCAAAAGATTATGCAGCAGCTGACGTGGCTACGCCAAGCACAGACGAGGAACCTTGCCCCCCCACTGCGCAAGACCACCACAGCCAACAGACATGGGATGGCCTCCCCTAACGCCTGCACAGGCATCACGCCAATATTTTTACTAAATATTGGGGGCCTGTTGCATTATAATAATAAAAGCAAAATTTCTTTCCTGAGAGACCTTGCTGCATACAATCAAGCCCTATACATAGCACTCGTGGAAACTCACCTCAGCCCTGATATAGAGGATGCAGAAGTACACGTACCAAAATATGTCATACTGCGAACAGACAGAAGGGAAAGGAGCCATGGTGGAGTTGCTGTATACATCCGTGACGACCCCAGATCTTACTGTCATACTCAAATTCGGTATGCGACACCCTAGTTGTATACATAAGACAACATAATATAGTCATATGCAATGCATATTGCCCACCGGATGCTTCAAACCACATAGGCAAATTTGAAGATTGCCTCACTAGAAATAAAGAAATCCTCATGAAACTGGAACACCATGTGACCATATTTCTTATGGGTGATTTCAACTTCCCCAACGTCAAATGGCCCGAAGGTCTCATACTCTCAGGAATGACTTATCGCAAGCAAGCACAGGTGGAATGCCTGCTCAACCTCACCAATGCCCTATTCATGGAGCAAACTTCTCAGACCAACTAGAGCGAATAACATTCTAGATCTCTGCTTCACGAACAATACGGACATCATTCATGATGTGAAAGTGACGCCGACATTTGTTTCGGATCACAGCATAATAGAGCTGTCTATGTTTGGGCCAAAAGAAACCAGAGACATACAGCCTAAAGGAAGCACCCAAAATCTCTCCAATCTGAACTTCCACAAAGCGGACTGGAAATCGATTCAGAAAGAGATCCTCAGAGAGGATTGGCCAAAATGTCTCTCCACACCAGATATTGCCATGAAACTAGAATGTTTCATGTCTACTGTGCAAGCCATAAGCCAGAAATATGTCCCAGAGCACAAGGCCAAAATAAATAGGAACAAGATTCCAAGGGAGAGGAAGATCCTCATGAGACGACGAACAAAAGTTGCAAATCGACTCAACCAGCATCCCAAGAATGGCCAAAGGTCCCGCCTAAAATCGACACTGATGGAGATCGAAAAAAGGCTGCAACAATCCTATGTGAAGGAGAGAGCAGACAAAGAAGCCTGGGTTATAAAAAACATTAAGTCAAACCCAAAGGCCTTCTTTCATTACGCAAAAGAAACAGCCTCAGTACGCTGCAAGATTGGGCCCCTCTTCGAAAAGGATGGCTCCCTCACAGACAGTCCAACTAGGATCAGTGAGGTACTGAATGAGCAATTCAAAAGTGTTTTCACCACTCCATTGGAGCACAGACAGGTGAACAAACCAGTGGACTTCTTTGCTACCTCCCCTATAACCAGTGAGGCAGTTACGATGGAATACATCAACATTAGCGTAGAAGATGTACTACTAGCTATACATGAAGTGGACACAAACTCAACTGCTGGCCCTGATGGTTTCCCAGCAATCCTCCTTAAATCGTGTAAGCATGCCCTGGCAAAACCCCTCCAGATCCTCTTCCAGAGCTTTCTCGCAAACGGAAGACTGCCAAGCAAGCTGAAGGAGGGAATAATATGCCCAATCCATAAAGGGGAAAGCAGAGCAGATGCCAACAACTATAGGCCTATCTCTCTGACTTCACACATCAGCAAAGTCATGGAAAGGATAATCAGAGGAAATCTAATCGCATTCCTTGAAGAAAATAAATTGCTGAGTGATACCCAACATGGCTTTCGACCAGGTAGGAGCTGCCTGACCCAACTCTTACAACATTACGACTGGGTGTTGAGGCAGTTACTCAACAACTCAAATGTGGACGTAATATACCTTGATTTTGCAAAAGCTTTTGACAAAGTGGATCATGGTGTGATATGCCACAAACTGCGTGATCTTGGCATAGCTGGAAAACTTGGAGCGTGGTTACATGACTTTCTGAAAGATAGAAGTCAGGCAGTAGTGGCTAATAGAGCCACCTCTATGAAAACACAAATAATGAGCGGTGTTCCACAGGGCACTGTCTTGGGACCATTGCTTTTTATAGTCGCTCTCTCAGATATGCCTTCAAGTGCCCGGATAGCCACTCTTGCAAGCTACGCAGACGATACAAAAGTCTCGCAGAAAATACAGAACTCCAGTGATGTTGCACACCTGCAGCAGGAATTGGACTCAGTTTACAGATGGGCTGAGGACAATAATATGCAGTTTAATGCTGAAAAATTCCAAGCCCTGCGCTACCAACGTCCAAAACTGAATATGAAACTTACAGAGTACACTGGTCCACAGGGAATTTCAATTCCAGAGCCTAAATCAGTGAGAGACCTGGGTATCGACATGAGTGGTGATACCTCTTTCCAAGTGCACATTACCAGAATGGCAACAAAGTGCAGACGATTGGCTGGATGGATCCTGAGAACATTCAGAACCAGAGATAAGGAAACCATGATGATCCTCTGGAGGACATTCGTCCTCAGCCGCCTGGATTACTGCTCACAGCTGTGGTCACCCACCAGTCTGAAATTAACAGCAGACCTTGAAGCAATCCAGAGGAGATTCACAAAGAAGATTGTCTCTTTGCAACTGCTCAGCTACTGGGAAAGGCTGAAACAGCTAAGACTCTACTCCCTGGAGAGAAGGCGGGAGAGGTATGCGGTAATATACATCTGGAAGATCCTGGAAGGAATTGTGCCAAATTTTGGCATTGAATGCTACACCAATGCCAGAACGGGACGACACTGCATAGTGCCAAAGATCCCAGCAATGCCATCGCGCTTCAGGACCAGTTACTGCAACAGCTTGGGATTCAGGGACCCACAGCTTTTTAATATTCTCCCAAAGAGCCTGAGGAATCTGCACAAAGTAGATGTAGGAGATTTTAAATCAAAGCTGGACCTCTTCCTATCGAGAGTCCCAGATGAACCTACCTCGCGGCAGGAGGTGCAAATGAGGGTTGCTAAATCAAACTCCATTCTTCACCAAGTGCCACATATTGTAAGAGGCTCCCTGTAATAACAGTGTAGCAACATGGTGGTGCATCAGCATGGCCGCAGCTCTAAGCTGAAACCTTAAAATATATATATATATATATATATATGAAGTGTATTAAGCATTCATCGTATTCCAGTTTCCTGCATTTTTCAATGAATAGAAGATGAACGACTATCGTTTGATACAGACACAACACAGGCTACGCTTTCAGGTATTTTGGAGAAAGTTTTCAGGAATAACCCAATAGGTTTACTATTAATTCCTTGAAATATTCACGAGCCAGGTTAGTTAGTAATAATTAATAAAATAACAACAGCAACAAGAACAGAAATAATAACATTGATTCGCTACTTGATTCATTAATTGAAAATTCTTTTAGGGATTCTCAAAATGTATATCAAAACTGCGTATGCATTTTGAAAATTTTCTGGATATCATTTATAAGCAAGACTGATAAATAATTCTATCAACAACAGACAGATTCATTCCATTCCTCGAAACGAAGGTGACAAACATTACAAAAACAAAAGAATGATTCATTTCGTTCCAATGCTAAAAGAAGTTTGTCTATTTTGATTTTGATGCACAAGAAGCATGCAAAGCTCGATATCGGCAGGAAGCAATAAACCGGTACTCGACGGTAATTTTGAAAATTTCACAATAAAAACGTGAGTTATCCGCTCAAGTGTGGCAAATAACAGAAGAAAAGGGCTGATGTTTCTATTTTATATGTATATTTTAGGCTACAACTCTCTTTCCTTCAAAGAAAACTATGATACTATTCTCATAAAAAACTTTAAGTGAAAATATGCGGATCAACGCATAACGTTGGGTCTTAACGGATGATATATTCTCCAAAGACGAAAATATGTTAGAATTTAAAATATTCACTTATGCATAGAACAGAAATAATGGACTGAAAATGTGCAATAAAAATAATATATAACAAAAATAGAAGCTTTGAGAATGTAAACCGCCAAAATAGCTGCAGCATATGGCAAACAAACGACATAAATAACGAAGCAGAAGAAAACGAAATCCGAAAACATTAACCGAAGTCAGACGAATGAAAACCAAGCCAAAATATAAATAAGGAAGTTGAAAATTTCAAAATAGGCAATTTTAATAGAAATAATGAATAATATAATTTCACTAGAAAAAATAAATGAATAAAATATACAGAAAAAATTCCTATAAACCTACAAATGTAATTGCCACGAATCAAAATCAACAGTAAAATAACAAAATCCACAACAGAATTGATGAATACACACACTCATAAATATCACTAGGTTAAATGAAATAAAATAAACAACGGTTGGAGTTACAAAAAGAAAATGTATATTCGTTCACATTTATTCATGAAAATAAAAAAATAAAAAAAGAATAATCAAATATATTGGAAAGAAATACAGAAGAAACAGAAAAAAATTGGAAAAACCTCATCTATGAAGTAGTAAATAACGAAAGAACTCTAATGAAGGAGAAAAAATTTGAAATAAATACTATATCATAACGATGATGTTTGTAAAGTCAAAGGTTTCCTAAAACAAGAGATACTTGTTAAGTAGCTGCATGATTCTAAAATGTTTTGTGACAATACATAGCTTTAAGAAAATGTTTAAAAAGAAAATCCAAGCAGAAGAAACACAACATGGAGGAAATACGAAAAACTCGGGTAGGACAGTGTATGGACAGAATAAGAGTCACCACAGACGAGAGTACTATAAACAACCAGCATGTCACCTAAAACACTCACAGAAGTAATATGAACAAAAGAAATAACTCAAATCCAAAGATTAAATAAAAGTCATGGAAAATTATTCTCCATACTGACAAAATATGCGAAATGTAATATGGATTAAAAACACTTATCGATGCTTAATAAAGAATGTAAAATTTAATTTAGTTAGTTATGAGCTTAAGCTTTAATATTATGAAAATGGAGGCAGTAGTTCGTTGATACTATGCTATGTGACGGGCATACAACAACATTCTGATTTAAGCCGAACCTCGAGTAGATTGATCATTCTGCATTTTCAGTGCATAGATAAATCGATAAAGCAAGCACATGATTAGACATAACAGAGTTTCAAATATTTGTTCTTTGTTTGATATGGCTGTGCATAAGTCAATAATATTTGTTTTTATTCACTGCTAAGAGACATTATATTTTACTTCAATGACTATATTATAAGCTTATAAAGAGAAATATGTATTTCTTACGTATTTTCAAAATGCGTTTATGGTGTGTGGTAGTGTTTTAGTTCTAAATGCTTTCAACATATTCTCTGGCACAGTTAATTTGGAGTTATTAATACGATAATAGAAATTAATTTGACAAAATACAAAGCAAAGACCACGACCATAGTAAAAAAAACCCCCAGATATAACGAATGAAAGAAAGGTTATCTAGTCCAACTAAATCAACATACAACTTGTTACACCAATAGACAGGATATTATTAAAAACCTTCAGAAATAATTCCATTCTAATCAAAAGTGCCACAAACGCATACACGATCGCAAAGTAAAAAATTATACTCTAGAGCAAATCAATATTGAAAGAGATTCCAACAGTTAATTACAGCTCAGTGAAATCGTCTAAATATGAAAACTCAAACCATACACCGCATCCTAGAAATTATAGTTTCAACATATCTTCAGCGCTGTTGACACAAACTGCCTCGTTTGCAACGTAACATGTAGTGCAGATATAAACACCACAGCATGAAACAAACTGCAGCTACACATGGTGGTGGTTAACTACCAATAGGTTCAAAATAATTTACCATCGACACGAGTATATATTTCGGGACTTAAATATTGAAAACGATACTTCACGACTTAAGTATATATGTCCACTAGATTTGAATAATATATCATGTAGCATTAACTGGAACAATATTCATTAGTGCTCACCCATACTAAGCAAATGACAAGAGAATCGGAAAATATATATGCATATATGTGTGTATGTATGTATGAATGTATACACACAGATGAGCGCGCGCACACACAAACACTCACACACAAGCGAATACACACACACACACACACACACACACACACACACACACACCCGCACACACACACATACATATATATATATGCATTGAGAACAGAGGATGTCGTGAGAGTTATGGAAAAATAATTTTTTCAGTTAGTCGTTATTATTAGCACTTCGTTCATCTTCGAACTTGTTAAATTAAATAGAAAATCTGCAAACAGGTTGTTCATTTATATAAATCAAGATTTTTTTGTAGAAGAGGAAGACATTGTTTTTTTTTGCGTGGGGTGAGGTTCCAGGACAATGGAGATAGATAGATAGGTAGATAGATAGATAAAGAGATAGATAGATATATAGACAGACAGATAGATAGACAGAGAGATAGATAGGCAGAGAGAGGACCATTTATTTAGTTACTTTTTTTTACCATTTAGTAAAAAAATTAACAAAATAAATAAATGGTAAAAAACATTCCAAATCGAAAAGAAATCCCTCCCACTCCCTTTCTCTACCTATCTATCTCTCTGTCTTTCTATCTGTCTGTGTATCTATCCTTCTATCTATATATCTCCAAATAATGTTCTCCTTTTCTATAAACAAAAAAGAAAAAAAATCATTTATATAAATGAACGACCTGTTTGAACATTCACTCTTTTATTTGACAAGTTCGAAAGCGCTAATAAAAATAACTAAATGAGAAAAATTCTTTTTCCAAAATTCTGACGACTTCCTCTTTTCTCAATATTCAATATCTGTGCACCACTTCTAACACTCTCTCTCTCTCTATATATATATACACACACACGCACACAAACACACACACGTGTATATGTATATTTATATATATATATATATATATAAACGAAAACCGCGGACGTGTGGTTTTAGGCTGTGCAAAAACATGTCCATCATAAACTAGAACCGTTTAAGAACATATACCATCGAAATGAAACATGTTTTAACTAACGTCTGATGCATACATCAATAAAAAAAACTGAAACAAAAGTACACTAGAACCTGCATAATCTTAGGTAATTTACCGAAATCGAGCAATCTCCTGACAACGGCCAGGAAGTTTTTGAAGAGATCGACAAGCATTAAACATAACAGTCACCTGTCCTCGTGATTTAGATATCTAAAGACACAGACACGCACAACGCAGCTCCCCCACACACCCTCAAATACACACCCAGACGTGCACACCCGCATACACACAAATGTATTCGTGTGCACACGCATCTTAAGTCTGTGGATGTATAGTTGTAAATATATGTGCTTTTGTACGTAAATAATCAATAGAGATAGAGAAATACTGTGCAGAAGACAGCATAGTTGTATCTTTAGGAATCTTACGGCGAATTGGAGTGATGCGTATCTACTCTGTAAATTTATAGATAAGGTATGTCTAAGAATAAATATAGGCAGGTTTTTAGAAAACAGCACTATTCTCCTTGGTACGTGTTTTTGAGACATTCTAACTCAACAATCTTTATTCGAGATGTAAAAAAACAAATTCCAGACACAAAATGTACCTTCGTTCGTAATAAGATCGATAATTTCAAGTCATGAAATGGCTTGCTGGATATCGATAGAATAAATACCAGTGATGTAGTATGCTTGATTAATCTGCATAAAATTCTCCCCCTCAAAAAAATACTGTGTGGCCATATGTCGACTATAGATATGTATGTAACCAATACGATAGTTGTGGTTCTTCGAACATTCATTCTCGGCATTGTTCTCTACTTGCGCTTGCTGCTGTTGCAGTCTTCCATACATTTTTCTATGACTATCATTGCTCTCATAGTTCACCTTGTTTGTCATATTTTCTTTATTTTCATAATTATTATTGATTGTTATTTTCATTGTAATTCTTATTCGTTCCAACACAGTTCCTATTATCATCATCGTTGTTGTTGTTTTTGTAGTTGCTTTCAAACAAAAATCTTATTGTCATAAGTGCAGTTAGTATTGATCTTTTGTTGTTTTCACAGCAATTGTTTGTGCGTCCGTTTCTGTCCATGTTAATATTATTGTTGTTGTTTCACTGCTGCTATTAAATGATGATACAACTATTAATATAATAATAATGATTGCTTTCATTGGACACACTGTCATAATACGTTGGGTATAGTACAAGGACGAAATATACAAACAGTATGGATTTAGATAGAGTAAAAAAAAAAGCAAGCTATACAAAAACATTTTATTATATTGAATTCTCAAAAATAATAGGATCCACTTGTGAGGGTCAAAATCCATTTAAGGTTATCTGGTGCATTCTGAAAAGTCCCACGAATGTCTGACGCATTTACTATTAAAATGTGAGCTGCCAGTTTCATGCTATCTGTTTCTAAACGCATTTGTATAGGTCTCGTCACCCTCTTAAAACTAATTGGATAGGAGAAGATCCCAGTGCATAATTACTCTTAACATTCGTGGAAAAACTTGAAAGCTTGACCAGAGTAGGTCGGCTCTGTCCACAAAAAATACAAGTGCACAAATCCAACAATTGGTTTCCGGCGAAGCACATAAGCTGAGGAAGTCTGGTCACCCTAACTTATCAAAGCAGGAAGACTGTTCAATCTCAGCGAAAAATTCAGCCAGCAGTTAAATCCCTTCTACACAAGACAGAGGCTATTCCAGACACTGAGCAAGAGCGTACAGGATACATTGTTTATTGTTTGATTCAGCTTGCATCTCAAACGAGTCCTGTAGATGGAACTATCTCTAATTTTGCTTTCAACTGTCAAATACAATCTGTAACGCTGTAATTTACAGCGATAATTAGAATCTGCTCCTACTCCTCGAAAAAAAAAGCACTTTAGAATATTCTCATGAACACCCAGAATCGCACCGAGAATGTTCTTCTTTATATATTCTAACCTTCTATACATGGAGAGAGAGGATTTTTCAGCAAAATCGAAAGCAGTGAACACATTACAGGCATCAAAATATTCACTGCAGACTGGGCTTAACTTATGATTTCAACTTGTTCCAAACAAATCAACATCATTAAGGGTCTGATCCTTCCTTTACAATCCATTTTCTGTATTTTTTATCCCTATATGTTCTGCTAGTTATCCAGATGCTAGGGATCATCCATATCTAAATTGGTTTCTAGCATACGTACTAGGCCAAAACCTTTAAAGCCGGTATATGGCCAATTAGCTTAGCGTCAGCATTATTTTATGGTCAATTACAAAGAGAGAATGAAAAACAGAAAATGATAAGCATAATCGAATATGTGAAGGGTGAATGGCAAAACTTATTGATTTGCCGTTAAAGCGTTAAAAGGCAACACTGCGCCATCATGAATTTATTATATCACCCTTTTAAGTCTACCATCCTTATCTAATAAATAAATGATAGCAATATCGCAAAACAATAATGGCTTCTTATTAAGGCACAAGCTCTAAAATTTTAAAGGGGAGGAGTTAGTCGATTTACCCTTATACTTAGCCGGTATTTTATTTTATCTACCCAGATGCTAGGGATCATCCATATCTAAATTGGTTTCTAGCAAAGTTGACCTCGGTGGTATTTGAACTCAGAAGTTACAAATCAGTAACTAAAGACTGTAATTTTTTTGGTATCTAGACACTCTTCTCTCGGTGCCTCACAAATAATGACACTAATAACAATAGCAATGGTTTTTCATAATAAAACAGCTATAGCAACAACGAAAAATAAATAAACACTATTCAGAAAACTAATAGACAAAAAATTAATATTATTGCTAGTGCATATCTTGTCGTAGTGATTTTTTGTTAGTATCGATAATATTATTATTATTTGCATTAAACACCAACGCTGAAAATCTACATAAACGATGTAAAAGAAAGACAACCAATAATAATAATAATAATAATAATAATAATAATAATAATAATAATAATAATAATAATAATAATAACAACAACACCAACACCAACATGAACATCTAACTTGTCTCGTGAGGTCTCTGGGTGAGACTTACAGTCAACTTGTACAAATACAAAGCAGAAGTCAAACATATAATAATAATAATGATAATAATAATGATGATGATGATGATGATGATGATGATGATGATGATGATGATGATGATAATAACTATAATAATAATAATAATAATAATAATAATAATAATATAAACATAAGAGCACCACAGCAAACCACAGCACATACCCAAGGCGCACAGAGCTGCGCTCGGTAGTGAAGTGAAAGCACGTTATAAAAATAAAACTACTGAACTATAATAATAATAATAATGATGATGATGATGATGATGATGATGATGATAACAAAGAGAAGTAGAAGAAGAAGAAGAAGAAGAAGAAGAAGAAGAAGAAGAAGAAGAAGAAGAAGAAGAAGAAGAAGAAGAAGAAGAAGAAGAAGAAATCTGAATGAAATCTAAATCTGAAAGCTGAGTATGAAAACAAAATCAGCAGCCTAGATATCAAAAATTAATGATTACAAGAAAAACCGCAGCAAAATTGCCATGATGAAGAATGGTGGAATGAGAAACGAAAGGATAGAACACACGCCTCCACACACATGCATGCAGATATATTTATGTGTGTGTATGTGTGTGTGTCTTTGTCTCTGTGTGTGTATATGTATGTATTTGTATGCATACATGTATATATAGCACGTGTATCCATAAACATACATGCATATTCATACATACATATATGTATGCATGTATGTTTATGTATGTATGTGTGTATTTATGTATGTATATATGTATGTATCTATCTATCTATCTATCTATCTATCCATCCATCCATCCATCCATCCAACCATCCATCCATCTATCTATCTATCTATCTATCTATCTATCTATCTATCTATCTATCTATCTATCTATCCATCCATCCATCCATCCATCTATCTACCTATCTATCTATCTATCTATAATTCCACATAGTCAGCTACACAGACCACAAATTTGTCACTTGTACGCTTGACTTAGATAAGACACATAGACAGGGTCCCGGTTACTGGAAGCTGAACGCGTCGTTCACGGCACGCCATGCTTACAGGGACCGGATTAGCACTTTAGTTAAGAGAGCATTAACGGGTGCCATCATCAACAACAGATGGTGGTATGCCCTCAAAAAAAAAAGCAATCAAGTCAAAATCGGTTAGGTACAGTAAGGCCCTAGCGTTAGACCGAAATAGATTAGAGGGAGACCTAGTTAAGAAATTAGAAGAGGCACTTAGTACTGGCATCGCGTCCAACATAGTGGCGGCGAGGTTGGCCCTCGACCAACACTTCAACGCCAAACACGAAGGATGCGTTGTCAGAGCTAGGATGCGTGCTCTGAGGGACGAGGGAGTTGGAGCGGCCCGAGAGGCCCGAGTAGCGTAGGCGCAACAAGGCAACAGAGCCACCATTAGGTCTCTGACAGATGAAGAAGGGCGCGAATTACTCGAACCTGAAAGGATGTGCGAGGCCTTTCAACAGCACTTTGCCCGACTGTTCGGGACAACTTGTGGGTCAGAACGCAGAGTAGACTTTAGTGCCTACCTGCATGCCTGCCACGACTCTCAGCAAGAGAGGCGGAGTGTTGTGAAAGACCCATCACAACCGCGGACGTACGGGATGCGATGGCAGGCTGCAAGGGAGACAAGTCGCCAGGCTTGAATGTTCTGCCGTACGAACTTTGTTGTCATATGCCAGATTTGTTTGGAGGCGTCTTGGCAGCTGTCTACTGCAACTGGCAGCAAAACGGGAGCATCCCCGTCTTTGTAAAGCGAGGAGCAGTGGCACTACTAAAGAAAGACCCAAACAAGGGGAACGTCATAGATAATTTTGGGCCCATCACTCTGCTCAACGCAGATTTGAAAATTTTGGCCAAAGTGTTAGCCGAGAGGTTGGCGCTTGTCATCGAGAAACTAGTCGACAGGGCGCAGACGTGCGCCGTGCCGGGTAGGAGTATCCATGACAACCTCCATCTGATCCGCTACATCATGGACAGGGTAGTTAAGGAACCTGGCATGGGTGGGGCGCTGATCAATTTGGATCAATCAAAAGCTTTCGATAGGGTAGACCATCATTTCTTGGAAGCCGTCCTCATAGCGGCTGCTTTCGGTCCCGTCTTCCGCGGTTGGATCGCTTCCTTATACAGCGGCATCCGCTCGGTAGTTCGCGTAAACGGTCATCTATCCAGACCCTTCGGCATCATGCGTTCGGTTCGTCAAGGATGCCCCCTCTTGGCCCTTCTGTATGTATTGACTCTTGAGCCTCTACTGCGGAAGCTGGCGACGCTGAGGTGCATCCCACGAGAGCTGGGATGTGGGACGAGCGTGTCTGCATACACGGACGACGTCACCGTCATAGTATCGAGCCAAAAGCACATCGAGCTGGTCGGCGAGAGACTAAAAGAATACGAAGCGGTAACGGGAGCAAAAATTAACCGGGATAAGTCAGTGGGCTTGCGGCTCGGCATCTGGAGAGGCAAGCCCATGCCGTCTAACAGCTTCTCCACTGTGGGACGCTGGACCGACGGGCCGGTTAAATTGGTCGGAGTCTGGTTCGGTCCGGACCTCCAAATGGAGAAGAACTGGGGCGAAATAACGACTAGGGTGGTCACTCTCACCCGGCAATAGGCCGAGAGGAAGCTATCCCTAAAAGGTCGGGCGGAGGTGGCGAACGCGTACATTGCATCCGTCATCGAATACCGTCTGACTGTCGTGCCTTGTCCCGACCCTACCATCACCAAACTGGAACGCATACTCTTCCGCTTCTTGTGGAAGGGAAGCGTTCCGATGGTTAGGCGATCCATTTGCTGTCAACAGCCGCTAAATGGAGGGCTGGGTATGCCGTGGTTGATGATGCGCAGACATGCGTTGAGACTGCGACATTTCCGGCGCTTCATAGACGACGGTGAACAGGTGTGGTCGCCGTTTGTGCGGCGCGCTTTCCCGCAGCTCGTCTCCTTAGACGAACTGCAGTCGTAGATTAAACAGAGACCTAGGCTCGGCGAATGGCACCGCGAGTGTCGCGTTGCTCTCAAGTAACTCTGCCGTCTGGGACCAATCTTGTGCAACTTTGATTCCACAAAAGCGTTCTATAGAGGATTAGTGGAGGGGAGGTGCGACGACGATCTCGGGCAGAATCTGGGCGTCGATGAGGAACACCTGACCCGCCTGTTCAGGACAACTTTCGGGCCGGGACCTATGGGCAACCACCAGAGATCCCTGGCCTGGCAGTGCTATCGAGAAGCATTACCCGTTCAGGATAAGCTTTACAGGCACGGTTCGAGACACACCGGACCGACCTGCCCGAGATGCGGTCAGAGCAACGAAACCATTCTGCACGCACTCGTGCAGTGTCCAAAGATTTCCCACCTGTGGGCTTATGTCGAACGGCTGCTGTCACGTGTGGGACGAGTCCGCCTGTCAGCCGAGTCTATTGTGCAAATTGCTCCACCACCGTCCCTCAACAGGGAAGGCAAGGCAGTGTTCATTATACTGGTGGCCATGGTGAAAAAATGTTTGTGGTGGATCCGAGTGAAAGGATTAGAGACGAAAACTTACCTCTCTGGCCAATCGCTATCACTTGAAAAGGAAGGTGAGAATAGAGAGACAGTTTTTGTCCCCTGAAAGTTTCATTAAAAGGTGGGTGAATGTAGCAAAGATGGTGCGTGCGAGTGACGATACCTCTTTGAGCATGATCCTATAAATCGAGAACAAAAAAAAAAAGAGAGAGAGAGAGAGAGAGTACTTCGCTCTCATGTGTCTATTCCCTGCTGAGGTTACCATGGTCTTTTCCGTAGGCTTTTCTCTCCATGGATAAACCTAATGTTACCCCATTTTACACAATTGACATTTTCTGTGATATACGATACCCCATTTTTTTTTGCCCCTACCGATCCCTTTTGATCGGATTTGTTTTTTTTTTATTTTTAAAGAAAAGCTCTACAGTTGTATTTGTCCCCTCTGTGTGCAGCCCTGTGTGGCTAATAAAAGAAAGTTATCTATCTACCTATCTATCTATCTATCTATCTATCTATCTATCTATCTATCTATCTACCTATCTATCTATCTATCTATCTATCTATCTATCTTTCTATCTACCTAATAGTATGTATGTATGTATGTATGTGGGTGTCTTTTCAGAACGTTGTCTGGTTTAAAAAGCCACATGAGATGCCATGATGGTGCTAAGGTGTAGGTACAGGAGGTGGTCAGACTCTGCATAAGGAGTCGAAAACCACCACCATGTAAGTGTGTATGTATGTATGTACGTACATATATATGTATGTGTTTATGTGTGTGTGGGAGTATGTGTGTGTATATATACACGTATTACGGCATTAAAACACATCAGACTATGAATAGCAATATATAATAAATAAAAGCAAGGGAAATACAATGTGAATTAAAAAAAAAAACAAAAAAACTGCAAGACTTTTATGAATAATCAGAATATCGTTTATCGCAGTGAACACTTCTTTTTTTCTTTTCTTCCTTAGCTGACGATGACGACGACGACGATGACGACAACGATAAAGATGATCATACGGTTAAAACCGTATGATCCTTATGGTTAACATCGTCATCATTGGCGACATTGTCCTCATCGTCGTCATCATCGTCATCATCGTCATCGTCATCATCATCATCATCATCATCATCATCCTCCTCATCTTCATCGTCGTCGTCGTCGTCGTCGTCGTTATCATCAACATTGTCATATGTTGTTCCAATCATCATCCTAACCATATCCATTGTCAGCATCATGATGACAAACATGAGCAGCAGCATATTCAATGGCACCAGCCTCATCTTTATCAGCCCCGCCCTCCCCGCCATGTTTTTAATTATCCAAATGATTACAGTAAATATTCGAACCCGTCACAATCACAACCACCGGTATCAGTTTTAACCGTATTATCAGTTCTCATTTCCATAATCATCATCAGCATCAAGAATTCTATGGATGATGACGATGATAATAATAAAAATAAAGACGGATAAGAAGAATAGAAGAAGGATTATAATGATGTTCAGCATCGTCATCATCATCAGCATCTTCATCACCATTATAATCCACATTATTATTGTTATTGTCATATCATCAGGGCGGTTATCTTCTTCATTATTGAATTTATCATAGCCAAACCGATATAACGACAAGAACAGGCATGCTAAAACAATAGACGACATCAAACGAACAACAACAACAGCAATGAGGATAGAATGAAGATTATTGAATGGACAGCAAAACAATGTAATTAAAGGGAAGAAAACCTGGTGGTGAAGATGATGATGATGACGATGATGATGATGAGGAGGAGGAAGGGGAGGGGGAGGGGAGGAGGAAAATGACGAGGAAGACGAAGATGATGATGATGATGGTGAGGATGATGATGACGATGATTATGATTATGATGATGATGATGATTATGATGATGATGACGATGATGACGATGATGATGATTATAATGATGATGATGATGACGATGACGATGACGATGATGATGATGATGATTATGATGATGATGACGATGATGACGATGATGATTATGATGATGATGACGATGATGACGATGATGACGATGACGATGATGATGATGATTATGATGATGATGATGAAAATGACGAGGAAGATGAAGGTGATGGTGGTGATGGTGAGGATAATGGTGAAAATGATGATGAGGATGATGATGATGATGATGATGATGGTGATGGTGATGATGATGATGAGGAGGAGGAGGAGGAGGAGGAGGGAGAGGAAGAGGAATACGGTGACGAGGGTGAACGGCAGTCACAATCGTAATGAGTATTGACAACAACATTGAAAACACCATTAACAAGAAAAGCCTTCCTTCTTTAGAAAAACAAATCAATATGGAAGATAAAAACGAAGAAGAGAAGAAACATAGAAATGGCATTAGCAACTATTAGCGTGTAAAGTAATGTTAACAGAAACAGAAAGTAAACAACCATCGTTACTAAGGTCCTCTTCGTCATCATCGCCATAATCATAATCATCATCGTCACCATCATCATCATCATCACCACCACCACCGCCACCACCGCCACCACCGCCGCCACCAACATCAACAGCAGCAGCAGCACCACCATCATCATCATATATATTCTTTTCTACTGTAGGCACAAGAACCGAAATTTTAGGGGAGGGGGCCAGTCGATCAAATCGACTCCAGTACGCAACTGGTATTTAATTTATCGACCCCGAAAGGATGAAAGGTAGAGTCGACCTCGGCCGAATTTGAACTCAGAACGTAAAGACAGACGAAATACCGCTAAGCATTTCGCCCGGAGTGCTAACCTTTCTGCCAGCTCGCCTCCTTAAGGCCAAAAAGTGTTGCACCAACACCAATAACACCATAATTATATGGAAAGCAGTGAAACGCAAGAAAAAAAAATGGAAAATAGATGTTCACAATAGCAGGGCAGGACAGGAATAGAAAGTGACACACCAGTGAACACTTTCAGCTCCCACATACATGTAAAGAGTATTGCAGCGTTGGGGATGAACTAATACAATCAGTATTTTTCAGGATCCCAACAGCATCAGAAACAAGAATAAAACAGTGGAACAGCAACAGCTGTACATTTGTCTATGGAACACTGTGCGAGATGTTATTAATGATCAACGATGTTGTATATACATGCAACCCACCGTCGCAAACACACACACACACACACACACACACACACACACACACACACACACACACATACACACACACACACACACACACACATGCACTCTTTCGCTCGCGCACGCCTGTTTAGATGTTCACACATACACTCACACACGCATACACCCACACGCACATGCACTCAAACACACATGCACTAAAACACGCGAACGCACACACAAACACAAATACAAATATACACAAAGATATATACCCAAACACGGGAATATAAACACACACACATACCCATGCACACACACACACACACACACACACACACACACACACACACACACACACACACACACTCACCTATATATATATATCGATATATATAAACACATGTAATAGATGACTTCAGCGGAACTCATTTATCCGGCAACTAATGGGATGCCATGCCTCTCTTTATACGGTATGGTTTAATGGTCTTGTTTTTAAGTTTAGCTGAGTGTTAGCTCGGTTCTAGAAGACATACGATCGAATTCATGGCCTATCATGGTCATCACGTGTTCTTTAGAGTCATGTGATACTACTTCATCTAATACGCTATTTATTTATGTAAGTATACGGCATGAAATGAAAAAGATTTCATTGTTATTTCTAGTCCCTTAATGGCGTTGGTTATATGAATGAAAACAATATAAGAAATGGTAGCGATCAAGAAGTATAAAGATAAGCTTTAATATCTGGACAGGTACGCAACATCTCAACAGAGAAGGAAACAATAATAATATATTAAGCATTGTCAACCTGCATTCGAAAACATCCATAAACCTTGAGAAACAAGGTAACCTTTTTTTGGCCTATCGATCTGCTAGAAATAGCAAAGAGATATCTATGAAATTCCACTCGACTGTCTGGAAAATGGAAGAATCCCACGGATAATGTTGACAGAGATAAAATATACAATGAGCACTAATGAAACCGGGTAGGCATGGTTGGAATTCTTCACGTTATAAATTTGCTTAGATGGGAAAGACAACGAGTTAAATAACAGCAACATCCACGCCAGCCATAGAACCAACAATATGCATTATATTGATTGTAATTTACTAAAGAACAAAGTTATATATATATATATATATATTGCACCGAGTTTACGGTCAACACGAAATGTCTCTATCATCTCTCATTTGTTATTGCTAGCCATATAAATCTACTCTATTCATATGTACACATAGAAACAAACACCCATTTCCCACGCCTCCGTCCATCCATCTATATACACATATATGCATACAGGTATGCATTACTACATACATGCATATATAGATTTGTACTTTGGCAACAATGTTGTTTTATAGATAACTCGCTATTGATGTACGTATATTATACAAATGCACTGTGAGAAAATATAGAATAACCACAAAGTCTTATACTTGACTTTAAAAAAATAATAGCAGGAGCTTTATTTTTACAACGCTTCAATCACCCGCAATGCATTTGCAATATCAGTACTAATACAAACATGCGGGATACATCACTGATCTATAGATGTGCTCAGTTGCATAGATATTAAAAATTGTAAGATGAAAATATTAACTGACAGCATTCACTGAAACATTGATACTGACAGTCTGTTTAAAAAAAAATAGTGAGCAAGCAGTAAGCTCAAGATTTAACGCCTACAACCTTTAAGTCGCTCAGATTTCATACAAATAACATCTGTTAAAGAATTGCAGCAAATATAAATACTCCAACCAACTTCCCCAATATAAGTAATATTTTACGAGGTCCCATGTGGCTAACATAGCGGACTTTCAAAGCAAGAATATTAAAAAAATACCTACAGAAATTAGAAGAAAACCATTCAACACACCATAATGAGATTATAAAGGGGTGTCATGTAAACTTGAATATAATACTAATATCGCTCTTGGTGTATGTTACGGTACTGAAAAGATATAATATTATATATTCTTTTCTACTCTAGGCACAAGGCCCGAAAATTTGAGGAGGAAGCCAGTCGATAAAATCGACCCCAGTACTTAACTGGTACTTAATTTATCGATCTCGAAAAGATGAAAAGCAAAGTCGACCTTAGTCGAATATGAACTCAGAACGTTAAGACAGATGAAATATTAGCTAAACTTTTCAACCGGCGTGCTAACGTTTCTGCCAGTTCGCTGCCTTGATAAAAATATATATTAAACAGTGGCAAATGTATTGCTGCCTCTTTTATCCTTGATCGGAGTAACATGAACATTTATTTATTTTGCATTTTATCCTTCATAATATACGCTTAAGTAAATAAAACTTGTAAATGTCCATTTGACTTTCTTCTGACACTTCCGCGATATCTGACGCTAGTTACCTATCTTCTTATGGTATACGCAGTGTAATTCATGTGTTTAATTTTACCGCTTGAGTGCCGTTGGTGTCTTATCTTAACAAGGCCTTCATTGCAATCCGTTCCTTAATGCCAGCCTTGTGTTTACAGCAAACGTTGCAGAAATATTCGTTACACAAAGGTAGAACTAATGTCTCATAAACAAATGACTAATTTTAACGGCATGTATGAATATCTTGTATAAAGTTGTAGGTAAAGTATACATCAATAGTACAATAACGTTGAACGAACAACTTCTGAATCTTGGCTATTGATTCTTGCTTCTATATACTATCAGAGATTATGCGGTAACATATTCACATAAATGATTAACAACGACGCGGTTTTCCAAGAAAGAACGGACGAAACTA